>NW_017672548.1:102145-184928 GCF_001879085.1 Nicotiana attenuata
CCAACCATTATTAAAGCCCGCACACAAACTCAGCACGTAAATTACCCTAAGTTAACAAATGAATGAAAAAGAAAAAGCTACGAGAAGAAAGAAGAAGCTAAAAACTACTGGGCAAGCAAATAAAATGAAAATATAAAAGTAATCAATGAGATATGCATGAAATGTTACTAGAGTTTCGAAGAATGTATGCAATTAATCCAAGCAAGCAAGAATTTTCGGTCTCAGAAAGGAATGAACAGTAACTTTTAGGCTCTGAGAGTTTAGGGGTCGAAAAGGGTAAAAGGAGACCCATGGGGTCTATTTATAGACAAACCGTGGGACCCACACTCACCTACCAGCACGGCCGCACAAAAGCGACCGCGGACCGCACTGGGTTTGTTCAATTGAAGTTTCAGTAGGCAGCCTCCGCGAACCGCACAAAAGTGCACCGCGGCCGCGGAGGCCCACAGCGGACCGCACTAAATGGAATGCGGCCGCGGTGGAAAACTTCAGAGAGTACCACATTAGGACCATGCCAGTGCGGACCGCACAAAGTGCACCGCGGCCGCACTGGCAAACTTCAGAGACTGTTCAATTTGTTCCAACTTATTTTGCACTGCATAAACACAATCCCTGCAACATCTCACAACCAATTAGCTCAAAAATCCTAAACTACAAGGAAAATCAAATAGAAATAAAAAGACACGGGTTGCCTCCCAAGAAGCGCCTGATTTAACGTCGCGGCACGATGCGAGTTACCATTACATCATTTGAAATGAACCACAACCACCACATGGCTATCATCAATCTTCCCAAGATAATGCTTGACAAGGTGCCCATTCACCCTAAAGACTTCACCATTTTTGTTCTTCAAATCTAGAGCACCAAATGGGGTTACACATAAAACTTCAAATGGCCCACTCCACTTCGATTTCAGCTTCCAGGAAACAACCGTAGACGGGAGTTGAACAAGAGGACCAAATCACCAACCTTGAACTCCTTTCCATGAGCATATTTGTCATGTAAGTACTTCATCTTGTCCTTATACAAGGACGAACTAGAGTATGCATGGAACCAGAATTCATCAAGTTCATTTAGTTGTTCAACACGAAGATTGGCCGCAACATCCCATTCAAGATTAAGCTTCCTCAAGGCCCACATAGCCTTATGCTCCAATTCCACCGGTAGGTGACATGATTTCCCAAATACCAACCGGTACGGAGACATACCAATTGGGGTCTTGTACGCAGTCCGATAGGCCCATAGAGCATCATCTAACTTTTTGGACCAATCGGTCCGATTTGCATTGACAGTTTTGGACAAGACGCTCTTGATTTCTCTATTTGATACTTCAACTTGGCCACTTGATTGCGGATGGTAAGGTGTAGAGACTTTATGGTTGACACCATACTTGGAGAGCAAGGTATCAAAAGCCCTATTACAAAAGTGCGAACCACCATCACTAATGATTGCCCGGGGTGTACCAAACCTTGTGAAGATACTCTTTTTAAGAAATGCCACTACACTCCTAGCTTCATTGTTGGGCAAGGCCACGGCCTCAACCTATTTTGATACATAATCCACTGCTACTAGAATGTAAGTTTTCCACACGAGCTAACAAAAGGACCCATAAAATCAATACCCCAAACATTGAAGATATCAACTTCAAGAATCGTGTTAAGAGGCATCTCGTCTTTCTTGGAAATCCCTCCCGCTCGTTGGCATTGATCACATCTCTTTACCAAATCACTAGCATCCTTAAACAAAATCGGCCAATAAAAACCGCAACTCAAAACCTTTGAAGCCGTCCTCACCCCTCCATGATGGCCACCATAGGGGGAGGAGTGACAAGCCTCCAAAATGCTCAATTGTTCACCTTCCGGGACACACCTTCTAATCACACCATCCGTGCAAATCTTAAACAAGTACGGATCATCCCAATAAAAATTCAAACTGTCCCATTTGAGTTTCTTCCTTTGGTTGGAAGAGAGCTCACACGGGACAATTCCACTCACAATGAAGTTGGCAATGTCCGCGAACCATGGCATGTCACACATTGACACGGAAAGAAGTTGCTCGTCGGGGAATGTATCATTTATCTCAAGGCCGTCTCATGGCCTCCCTTCTTCCTCCAACCGGGACAAATGGTCCGCAACTTGGTTCTCACTTCCCTTCCGGTCCACTATTTCTAAGTCAAATTCTTGAAGGAGTAACACCCATCTCATCAATCTTGCCTTGGAATCCTTCTTGGTCATCAAATACCTAAGGGCGGCATGGTTCGTGTGCACAATCACCTTGGCCCCCATAAGATATGGTCTAAATTTCTCCATGGCGAATACAATGGCCAATAACTCCTTCTCCGTCACCGTGTAATTCCATTGAGTTTCATTCATAGTCTTACTTGCATAATACACGGGATGGAACATTTTGTTAACCCGTTGACCCAACATCGCCCCCACTGCAATGTCACTAGCACCACACATTAGTTCAAAGGGTAAACTCCAATTAGGTGCGGTTATGATAGGGGTAGTGGTCAACTTGTGCTTTAAAAGTTCAAAGGCCTCCATGCATTTTTCATCAAAAACAAACTTGGCATCTTTCTTTAGCAATTTGTAAAGGGGATTCACAACCTTCGAGAAGTCTTTGATAAACCGCCGGTAGAACCCGGCATGCCCAAGAAAACTCCTCACCCCTTTGACAGAAGTGGGGGGAGGGAGCCTTGAAATCACCTCGATCTTAGCCTTGTCTACCTCAATCCCATGCTTAGAAATCTTGTGACCCAACACTATACCTTCTTCAACCATAAAATGACATTTTTCCAATTGAGAACAAGGTTAGTTTCTTCACATCGGGCTAAGACTCTATCCAAATTTACCAAGCATTCTTCAAAGGAGTCACCAACCACACTAAAGTCATCCATAAAGACCTCCAATATGTCTTCCACCATGTCGGTGAAAATAGCCATCATGCAACGTTGGAAGGTCGCCGGAGCATTGCACAACCCGAATGGCATCCGGGAGAAAGCAAATGTACCATAGGGGCATGTAAAAGTGGTCTTCTCTTGGTCCTCCGGGGCAATTAAGATTTGATTGTAGCCCGAGTACCCATCCAAAAAACAATAGAACGCTCGCCCCGCAAGGCGATCAAGCATTTGATCGAGGAATGGCAAGGGAAAATGATCCTTGCGGGTCACCTTGTTGAGCTTCCGGTAGTCCATACAAACTCTCCACCCGGTAATGGTTCGAGTGGGAATAAGCTCATTGTTGTCATTGGTCACCACCATCATCCCTCCTTTCTTTGGCACACATTGGACCGGTGAAGTCCATGAGCTATCGGAAATTGGATACACCACACCCGCATCAAGCCACTTGTTCACTTCTTTCTTCACCACCTCTTGCATTGCTTCATTTAGCCTCCTTTGATGTTCTAGGGAAGGCCTTGCATCATCCTCCAAGATAATTTTATGCATGCAAAATGCAGGGCTTATTCCCCGAATGTCCGCCAGAGTCCATCCTATTGCCCTTTTTCGCCTTTGAAGCACCTCCAAAGTGGCCTCAACCTGCAAGTTAGTAAGGCAAGAAGAAAGAATAACTGGAAGAGTTGAATTAGAGCCTAAAAATTCATACCTGAGGTGTGGAGGAAGTGGCTTCAACTCCAACACCGGTGGCTCCTCAATTGATGGCTTTGTTGGTGGAGTTTTCCGGTTTTCAAGATCCAAAGACAATTTTCTCGGCTCATAGGAATAAGAGCCCATCCCATGTAATGCATTGACACACTCTACTCTGCTTGCATCATCAACGACATCAAGATTTAATAGCACGGCCTCAAGGGGATCCTCCACGTTGATTATAGAACTTGTGTCATCCACTATTACAGCTGTGACAATGTCCACAAAAGAGCACACCTCGGTGATATTGGGCTGCTTAATGGATTTGCAAACATGGAAGACCACCTTTTCATCTCCCACTCGGAAAGTTAGCTCAACTTCAACATCAACCAATGCCTTCCCCGTTGCTAGGAAAGGTCTCCCAAGAATAATCGGGACTTCAAAGTCCACTTCACAATCCAATATGACAAAGTCGGCCGGCAATATGAATTTGTCCACCCGGACAAGTACGTCATCAATTATACCCAAAGGCCGCTTCATCGACCGGTCCTCCATTTGAAGTCTCATTGAGGTTGGTCTAGGTTGCCCAATTCCCAAAGTCTTGAAGACTGATTAAGGCATCAAATTAATTCTAGCCCCCAAGTCACAAAGGGCCTTAGCAAACTCCGCACTACCGATAGTGCAAGGGATAGAGAAAGCTCCAGGGTCTTCAAGTTTCGGGGCCATAGAATGCACTATCGCACTGGCTTGGTGAGTCATCTTTATTGTTTCACAATCCATGGAACGCTTCTTTGTGACCAAATCCTTCATGAACTTTGCATAGCCCGGCATTTGTTCAAGTGCCTCCACCAAAGGCACATTGATTGTAAGGCTTTTCATCATATCTATGAACTTTTTGAATTGATTGTCACTCTTTTGCTTTGCTAACCGCTGAGGATAAGGTGGAGGTGGTCTAGGCAAAGTTGCCTTGGCTTTTGGCACCACCGGCTCCGGCATGTATATTATGTGCTCCCTAGACGGGTTCACGGCCTCTTGAGTTTCCACCTCGGCCTCATCAATATCTATCCTCACTTCATTGTTCACATTTGTTTCAACCACATCTTCAACTATCAAAGGAATATCATTTTCTTGTAACCCAACATTATCATCCACAACTTGATTTTCTTTCGAGGCATGCACATCACCGCCTCTCCCACTTCTTGTTGTAACCGCCATCACATGATTGTTACCTCCCTTCGGGTTCACTACCGTATCACTTGGTAGAGCACCCTTAGGTCGAGTATTCAACGATTGAGAGATTTGGCCTAATTGCACCTCCAAATTCCGAATAGAGGTATTGTGGGAAGCCAATTGAGCATCGGAGTCTTGGTTCTTCTTCATCATTTGTTCGAACATCATTTCTATTCTTCCCATATCACTACCCGAAGAACTAGACCCTTGAGATTGAAACGGAGGCGGATTGTTCGGTTGTTGATACATCGGGGGCCTTTGAAAACCTTGCCCCCGGTTGCCTTGATTTCCATTGTTATTCCACCCGCCTTGACCATTGTTGTTATTCCAATTATTATTGTTCCCGTTCCAATTGCCTTGATTGTTACCTTGGTTACCCCAATTGTTGTTGTTCCAATTGCCGCCACCTTGTTGTTGGTTGTTATTATTCCAATTACCGCCACCTTGTTGATTGCCCCAATTTCCTTGGGGGCGCCACTGTTGATTCCCTTGATTTCCTCTATTCCCTTGGTAGTTATTGACATATTGACATTCCTCGCTTTGATCATCATAGCACTCATTCGAATAATCACCACCATCATTGTTGTTGTCAAATTGCTCACAATTACCTTGAGGTTGTTGTTGCCCTCTTTGCCTCCTTTTTAACATAGAAACACCTTCCATTGCGTTGACTTGGCGCGGGTTTTGGACTTGTTGCAATTGCGCCTTCACCAATTGATTCATAGTTGTTGTAAGCTCGGCAATAGCTTGGCCATGATCGCTCAATTCCTTGTGCAATGGATGACCGTGGGGTCACCTTGGGGCACATTCGCTCGGCTTTGCCATGCCGAAGAGGTGTCGGCCATTTCATCAAGTACATCACATGCCTCTTGGTAAGAAAGTTTCATAAAGTTCCCTCCGGCCAATTGGTTCACAATGCACTGATTCGTGGTGTTGATGCCCCGATAAAAAGTTTGTTGTATCATCGCCTCAGTCATGTCGTTATTAGGGCACTCCTTCACCATTGTTGTATTTCATTCCCATATTTCGTGTAAAGGTTCCGTTGGCATTTGCTTGAAANCCCCTCGGCATAATATCCAGCCCCTCGGGCTACCTCACAATTACTCGTAGCAGCCCCTCGGGCAACAACATGAAACAACAATAGCCCCTCGGGCAATATCACATCACACACACTGGGTACCCGCGCTCACTGGGGGTGTACAGACTCCGGAGGGGCTCCTACAGCCCAAGCGCTAACATAAGCCATCTCGTGGCATAACAAATCAGGCCCTCGGCCTCTCATATATCACAAATCAGTACAAATTGCTGCGGCGCGCAGCCCGATCCCATGATATCCTCACAACACAGGACCTTGGCCTCACTCAGTCAGAACTCACTCAAGCCCCTCGGGCTAACAATAAAAAAAATCGGTACTCGGCTCAAAATATCATTTATAACATCAGAAGGAGTAAATAAAACCCGAGTTATGAAATCAGTGAAAGCATAACATGACTGAGTGTAAATATTACCAAAACAGTGAGAAAATAGTAGTAAAAGCCCCTAAAGGTCTAAATAATCGGCACAAGGCCCAAACACGGTATTTAGCCCCAAACATAGTAATATTTTCCAAAATACAATAATATTAAACAGTGTTCAATCAAATACGCGACTTAACAGTCATACAGGACGGACCAAGTCACAATCCCCAACGGTGCACGACCCCACGCTCGTCATATAGTGTGTGTGTCACCTCAAATAAGCACAACGATGTGAAATCCGGGGTTTCATACCCTCAGAACAACATTTACAATCTTTACTTACCTCAATCCGGTCCAAACTCTAGCCGGCGATGCCTTTGCCTCTCGAATCGGCCTCAACACACGTCGAATCTAACCAAAATTAGAATCATAACATCAGAATAGGCTAAAGGAACAAAAGCCCACGCAAAAATAACCAAATTTACTCAAAAATCCCAAAATTGGCGAAACCCGACCCCCGAACCCACGTCTCAAAATCCATTAAAAGTCACACCAATAGAATCCTTACATTCTCACGAGTTCGTACATATCAAATATACCAAAATGCGACCACAAACGACCCCTCAAATCCTGAAATCAAAGTCTCAAGTTCCAAGCCCTAAATCCCCAATTTTAACCACTAATTTCCATAAATTTCAAGTCTAATCAGTAAGAAAATGCCATAGGATCGAGTTTTAGGTTCAACAATCTTGCCTCAACGAAGTTCCCTTGAATTCGCTCTTAAAAGTCTCCCAAAAAGCTCCAAAACCGACTCAAAAATGGTGAAGAAAAGCTGAAAATCGCGAAGGAAACCTTATATAGGTTCTGACCCAGGGATTTCGCACCTGCGGCCCAAATCTCGCTCCTGCGGACCGCACCTGCGGTCAAGACCACCGCATCTGCGGTTCTTCATTAAATCACCCAGGGCCGCATCTGCGTCCAGGAATCGCACCTGCGGTCCCGCAGATGCGCCCAATGAACCGTATCTGCGGCCAATCTCCAGCTGACCCAAATCCACTTCTGCGGCCTCCTCCCCGCGTCTGCGGCGTTGCACCTGCGGTCCCCAATCCAGGTGCGGAAATAACAGAAGCAGAAAATCTGCAGCACACTCCAAAAAGCCAAACTCTCCGTCAACCATCCAAATCCATCCCGAGGCCCTCGGGACCTCAACCAAACACGCCAACAAGTCAAATAATACTATTCAAACTTGTACCAACCCTTGGAACACTTAAAACAACATCGAAACACCAAATCACCCTCGGATTCAAGCCTAAGGATTCCAAAAACTTCCAAATTCTGCTTTTGATCAAAAGGTCTACCAAACCTCGTCCGAATGACCTGAAATTTTGCACACACGTCCCAAATGACACAACAGACCTACTCCAATTTCTGAAATTCCATTCCGACCTCTGTATCAAAATCTCCGCTACCAACCGGAAAATGCCAAAATTCTAATTTCGCCAATTCAAGCCTAAATCTACCCCGGACCTCCAAAACACATTCCGATCACGCTCCTAAGTCCCAAATCACCTCCCGAAGCTATCTGAATCATAAAAACCAAATGCCGAGATTGTTTGCTCCCAAGTCAACTTCCGATTGACTTTTCCAACTAAAAGGCCAACTTAAGAGACTAAGTGTCTCATTACTCTACCAAACCATTTCGAACCCGAACCAACCAACCCGATACCACATAATACAGTTGAATAAGACATAAAGAAGTAGAAATGGGGAAAACGGAGCTGTAACTCATGAAACGACCGGCCGGGTCATTACATCCTCCCCCTCTTAAACAAATGTTCATCCTCGAACGGGTCAAGAAACATACCTGAAGACTCAAATAGGTAAGGATATCTGCTCCGCATCTCCCGCTCGGTCTCCCAGGTAGCCTCCTCCACGGGCTGACCTCTCCACTGCACTTTCACTGAATCTATATCTTTTGACCTCAACTTTCAAACCTAACGCTCCAAAATAGCTGCTGGCTTCACATCATAAGTCAAATCACTGTCTAACTGAACCGTGCTGAAATCCAAAACATGAGACGGATCGCCAATATACTTCTGGAGCATAGAAACATGAAAGACCGAATGCACAGTCGACAAGCTGGATGGCAACGCAAGCTCATAAGCCACCTCCCTAATCCTCCGAAGCACCTCAAAAGGCCCAATGAACCGAGGACTCAATTTACCCTTCTTCCCAAATCTCATAACACCTTTCATGGGTGAAACCTTCAATAGAACCTTCTCCCCAACCATGTAGGACACATCACGAACCTTCCTGTCAGCATAACTCTTTTGTCTCGACTGTACTGTATGAAGCCGCTCCTGAATCACCTTCACCTTGTCCAAAGCATCCTGCACCAAATCTGTACCCAATAGCCTAGCCTCGCCCGGCTCGAACTAACCAACTGGAGATCTACACCATCTCCATACAAAGCCTCATATGGAGCTATCTGAATACTCGACTGATAACTGTTGTTATAAGCAAACTCCGCGAGCGGTAGAAACTGATCCCATGAACCACTGAAGTCATTGACATAAGCACGTAACATGTCCTCCAATATCTGAATAGTGCGCTCGGACTGCCCGTCCGTCTGAGGGTGAAAGGTTGTGCTCAACTCGACCTGAGTACCCAACTCTCTCTGCACGACCCTCCAAAACTGCGAAATGAACTGAGTGCCTCTATCTGAAATGATGGAAATTGGGACACCATGCAAGCGAACAATCTCTCGGATATAGATCTCCGCCAACCGCTCGGAAGAATAGGTAGTACAAACAAGAATGAAGTGCGCGGACTTGGTCAGCCGATCCACAATCACCCAAATAGCATCGAACCTTTTCAAAGTCCGTGGGAGCCCAACTACAAAGTCCATGGTGATTCGCTCCTACTTCCACTCCGGAATATCCATCTGCTGAAGCAAGCCACCCGGTCTCTGATGCTCATATTTCACCTGCTGACAATTGAGACACCGAGCTATAAATCCCATAATATCTTTCTTCATCCTCCTCCACCAATAGTGCTGTCTCAGATCCTGATATATCTTCGCGGCACCCGGATGAATAGAATACCGCGAGCTATGGGCCTCCTCCAGAATCAACTTTCAAAGCCCATCCATATTGGGCACACATATCCGGCCCTGCATCCTCAACACCCCATCATCACCAATAGTCACATCTCTGGCATCGTCGTGCTGAACTCTGTCCTTAAGGACAAGCAACTGAGGATCATCATGCTGGCGCTCTCTGATGCGATCAAACAAGGAAGACCGAGAAACCACACAAGCTAAAATCCGACTGGGCTCCGAAATATCCAACCTCAGAAACCGATTGGCCAAGGCCTGAACATCAACGACGAGAGGTATCTCCCTAACAGGAATACATGCCAAACTACCCATACTCACCGCCTTCCTACTCAAAGCATCAACCACTACATTAGCCTTCCCCGGATGGTACAACATAGTAATATCATAGTCCTTTAGCACCTCCAACCATCTCCGCTGCCTCAAATTGAGATCCTTATGCTTGAACAAGTGCTGGAGGCTAAGATGATCAGTAAACACCTCGCAAGACACACCATACAAATAATGCCTCCAAATCTTCAACGCATGAATAATGGCAGCCAACTCTAGATCATGAACAGGTTAGTTCTTCTCATGGGGCTTCGACTGACGAGAAGCATAAGCAATAACTCTACCCTCCTGCATCAACACACACCCAATACCCACTCTCGAAGCATCACAATACACTGTGTATGAACCTGAAGATAATGGCAACACTAACACTGGAGCTGTGGTCAAGGCAGTCTTGAGCTTCTGAAAGCTCGCCTCACACTCATCCGACCACTGGAATGGAGCACCCTTCTGAGTCAATTTGGTCAAGGGTGATGCAATAGATGAAAATCCCTAAACGAACCGATGGTAATAACCCGCCAATCCAAGAAAACTGTGAATCTCTGTGGCTGAAGAGGGCCTAGGCCAACTTTGAACCGCCTCTATCTTCTTCGGGTCAACCTGAATACCCTCACTGGACACCACGTGCCCCAAGAAAGCCACTGAACTGAGCCAAAACTCACATTTGGAGAACTTTGCATAAAGCTTCTCCTCCCTCAATCTCTACAACACAACTCTCAAATGCTCCGTGTGCTCCTCCTGACTATGCGAGTATACCAGAATATCATCAATGAAAACAATAACGAATGAGTCGAGATAAGGCCGGAACACGCTGTTCATCAAATGCATGAACACTACTGGGCCATTGGTCAGCCCAAAAGATATCACAAGGAACACCGGGTCCTGAAAGCTGTCTTGAGAATATCCGAGTCCCTGATCTTCAACTGGTGATACCCTGAACGGAGATCAATCTTGGAGAATACCCTCGCTCCCTGAAGCTGGTCAAATAAACCATCGATACGAGGAAATGGATACTTGTTTTTGATTGTGACCTTGTTCAACTGCCTGTAATCAATGCACATCCTCATAGTGCCATCCTTCTTCTTCACAAATAGGACAAGCGCACCCCACGACGACACACTAGGCCGAATGAGCCCCTTATCAAGGAGTTCCTGAAGCTGCTCCTTCAACTTCGCTAGTGCCATGCAATATGGAGGAATAGAAATGGGCTGAGTGCCCGGCACCAGATCAATACCAAAATCAATATCCCTGTCCGGTGGCATGCCCGGCAGGTCTGCAAGAAACACATCGGGAAAAATCCCTCACTACTGGAACAGAATCAATGTTGGGAGTCTCTGCGCTGACATCCCTCACAAATGCTAAGTATGAAAGACAACCTTTCCCAACCATCCGCTGGGCCTTCAGAAATAAAATCACTCTATTGGGAACAAAATCAGTCGAACCTCGCCACTCAATTCCTGGCACACCCGGCATCGCCAACATCACTATCTTAGCGTGACAGTCCAATATAGCACGACACGGAGATAACCAATCCATGCCCAATATCACATCGAAGTCCACCATACAAAGTAACAGAAGGTCCACTCGGGTCTCCAAACCCCCAATAGGCACCACGCATGACCGATATACACGGTCTACAACAACAGTATCGCCCACTGGAGTAGATACACGAACAGATGAAACAAGAGACTCACGGGGCATATCCAAATAACGAGCAAAATATGATGATACATAGGAAAAAGTGGAGCCAGGATCAAATAACACAGAGGCATCTCTGTGGCAGACTGAGGCAATACCTATAATCACAGCATCTGAAGTAATAGCATCGGGTCTGGATAGAAGTGCATAGAAACGGGCCTGACCGCCACCTGATCGACCTCCCCCTCTAGGGTGACCCCTAGCTGACTGTCCTCCACCCGTAGCTGGCTAGGCGGGCGCTGAAGTAACTAGTGCTGAAGTCGAGGGCTAACTCCTCTACTGAGATGAACCCCCAAGACGACGAGGACATTGCCTCCACATGTGCCCCAACTCCCCACACTCATAACAACTCCTTGGCACGGGAGACGGGGAAAGAAGGGAACCCCTAGCACCGGGATGACTAGCTGAAGAACCTGGCATAGAAGAGCCCTGAACTGATGGAGCACGGGACGAACTCTGGGCTGGAAGGGCACTGAGTGAGGAATGACCCTGCTGAGAACTGTGAGAACCATGGCCCGATGATGCCCCACGATAACCTGGGCGAGCTGACTAGGCATGCCTGAATGGGTGGCCTCTGCCATGCTGAAACTGGAACCATGATGAGTACCACTGAATCCACCCTGACCACGAGGCCTCTTAGCCTCCCGCTCAAACCTCTCCTGACCACGAACCATCTTAATCTGTCGAGCTATGTCAACAACCTCATCAAAGGTAGCACCAGACACTCTCTCTCTAGTCATAAGCAACCGAAGCTGATAACCGAGGCCATCTATAAACCTCCTGATCCTCTCTCGATCTGTGGGAACCAACCAGACCGCATGATGAGCCAACTCGGAGAACCGCATCTCGTACTGCAAAATAGATCTGTCACCCTGACGAAGCTGCTCGAACTGCTTGCGCAGCTCCTCTCGGCGAGACTCTGGTACAAACTTCTCCAAGAAGAGAATGGAGAACTGCTGCCAAGAAAGGGGCGCTGCGTCAGCTGGCCTACGCCTCTCGTAAGCCTCCCACCATCTAAGTGCAGCCCCTGAAAACTGGAAAGTAGTGAACGAGACCCCACTGGTCTCCAAAATACCCGCAGTCCGAAGCATCCTCTGACACTTGTCCAAGAAACCCTGGGCATCCTCGCCCTCTACACCACTGAAAGTCGGAGGTTGTAGCCTCCCAAATCTCTCCAATCTGCGCTACTCGTCCTCTAGCATAACCGTAGCTACATAGCCTTGAGCAGCTACGACCGGCTGGGCTGGGGGTGCCCCCGGTGTCTGAAGTCCCTTCACGACCTGCTCAGGTGTGCGAGCGGCGGGAGTCTGAGTGCCTCCCCCGGCCTGAGAAATAGCTATGACCGTAGTAACCGAGACCGCCTGAGCTAGGCCAGTGCACACTGATAGAATCTGGGCTAGGGCCTCCTGAAGGCCTGGAATCACAATAGGCACAACCGGTGCCTGAGCTGGTGCTGCTGGAGCGTCCCCAACTGGGACCTGATCCTGAACTGGAGCTGCTGGTGGATCTGCACGTGCTGCCCTAGCTGCTGTGCGGGCTACACCCCTGCCCCTACCACGGCCTCGACCGCGTCCTCGGCCTCTAGTGGCCCCAGCTGGTGGTACTGGTGGTCGGGAAGAGAGAATGGGAAAAGCCCGAAGAGAGAACGGGAAAAGCCTCAATCTCAACGCATCCTCGGACACGTTTTTCTGCTTGCTACCCTAGCATGTATCTACGAACCCCTTCAAGTGCTTGTAGGCATTTTGATCAGCGGCGCCCGTACAATACCCTCTTTGCTCGAGCAAGGTCAACATAACATTTGTGATTTGAAAGTTCCCCACCCGGATTCGGGGAGGAACAATGGCACTCGCATACCCTTGATTAGGGAGAACTCTTGGGACTACTCTTGGCGGTGGCGGAGGAGGGTCTGGAATAGGATTGTTGTCATTGGCCTGACGACCTCTACATGGAGCTTAAGGTATGGGAAGCTCATCATGATCAATATCTTCTACCTCCTCCCCCGCCATGGCATTGCCAAGAGGGTCATTAGCATTTAAAGCCATAGTACCTGAGTAGTCGACACAAACAAAATTAGTAAACAAGAAGGAAAGAGAAGCAAAACACAAAACTAACTAAATAGATAGTCAACACCGTAAGCTCCCCGGCAACGGCGCCAAAAAGTGATCGCTGCCAACTCGACGCTACACCACGGTAGGAAGAGCAGGTCGCAATAGCTTTTACGCGAATTGTGGTCGGGATCGATTTCCACAAGGAGCTAGTAGTGGAGTTGGATTTTCTGTCTAGTCTACAGATGTGTTTGTGCTCCTAATGTCACTTCAAACATTCTTGTTTTTTTTTTAAATTTTATAACTACTATGATAAAACTAATGATTAACGCTAAACTATGCTACTAGAATATTGCAAAGTTGTATCTAATGGGAAGGAAGGCACTAGGGTCGTGGCATTACCTAGGTGGTTAATTGACGGGTAGATGTTACTAAGGATAGATTGACATCTTTGGGGCTTATGCTATAACCGTTGCACAATTGTACCCATTCTCACACCTCTCGGTAGAGAGAGTGATTTTACCCAATTGACTCTCTCGAGACTAATTGGGTAGGCCAATTAGATCAAGCAACTAGGGTTCAAGTAGGGTGATTACTCTCTCGAGATTTAACGCGTTAATTGGGACTATCATTTCTCATGAGTCCATCCCAATTCCTTGTTGGGTCAATTTTGGGGTCATAAACTCTCTTTCTCAAGAAGAGTCAAACCCACAAAGCTTGAATCAGTGTTTGCAACCACTAATTCTTAAATAAAAACATAAAATCAACCCAAATAACAAACACCCATAATCAATCTAACCCTAGATGGCAACACCTATTAATTACCCACACTAGGGTTGAGCCACAACCCTAGCTAATAGGTTTAGCTACTCATGCTTGAAAGAGAAAATGAAGAAATAGATGAAGGGGTAAGCATATTAATTAATTATTAAAATGAAATCACAAGAATCTACTGTAAGATTAAAGCTAAAGTGCCACAAGTGGCTACAAAACCGAGTCTCACGAGCGCAGCTATGTCTGGGGTAAAAAAACCTCCCTAAAAATGATAAAATGTTCTATTTATACTAGGCTAGAAAAACTGGACAAAAATACCCCTGCGGGGTCAGTGCGGGCCGCACAAAAAGGACCGCGGCCGCACTGGCTCTTGGACTTTACATTTCTACTCCTCTGAAGTTGGACTCCGCGGACCGCGCAAAATGGACCGCGACAGCGGAGGGAGTTGGCGCGGTCCGCACAAGAACGACCGCGGACCGCATGGCATTGTTTGGCAAAAATGGTGGCTCTCTGAATCTCATGACCGCGGACCGCACAAAAGGGTAGTGCGGCCGCGGAGCCCTGATCGCGGGCCGCGTAAGATCTATTGCGGCCGCGTTGACCTTGAGTCCAAAATGCCAACTTTCTGAATCTCCTAGTGCGGCCGCATGTCCATTTTGTGCGGTCCGCACTAGGCCTTCTTCCCTTAGATTTCTTGGTCTTTGATACTTGAGCAGGTTTCACTCCTTTTTAAGCCGATCTTTGACATTTTGTCACTTTGTCGATCAAACCTGCAAACAAGCACAACCTGTGAGCATTTTGGGACTATTTTGTGGCGATTTATAACCAAAGCACAGGCAAGTAGAGGCATAAAACATTTTAAAATCCTAACTTATCAGTACTCGGCTCAAAATATCATTTGTAACATCAGAAGGAGTAAATAAAACCCGAGTTACAAAATCAGTCAAAGCATAGCATGACTGAGTGTAAATATTACCAGAACAGTGAGGAAACAGTAGTAAAAAGCCCTTAAAGGTCCAAACAATTGGCACAAGGCCAAACACGGCATTTAGCCCCAAACATAGTAATATTTTCCAAAACACAATAATATCAAACAGTGTTCAATCAAATACGCGACTTAACAGTCGTACGGGACGGACCAAGTCACAATCCCCAACGGTGCACGACCCCACGCTCGTCATCTAGCGTGTGTGTCACCTCAAATAAGCATAACGATGTGAAATCCGGGGTTTCATACCCTCAGAACAACATTTACAATCATTACTTACCTCAATCCGGTCCAAACTCTACCCGTGATACCTTTGCCTCTCGAATCGGCCTCAACACATGTCGAATCTATCCAAAATTAGAATCATAACATCAAAATAGGCTAAAGGAACAAAAGCCCACGCAAAATAACCAAATTTACTCAAAAATCTCGAAATTGGCCAAACCCGAACCCCGGGCCCACGTCTCGAAATCCATTAAAAGTCACACCAATAGAATCCTTACATTCTCACGAGTTCTTACATATCAAATATTCCAAAATGCGACCACAAACGACCCCTCAAATCCTCAAATCAAAGTCTCAAGTTCCAAGCCCTAAATCCCCAATTTTAACCACTAATTTCCATAAATTTCAAGTCTAATTAGTAAGAAAATGCCATAGGATCGAGTTTTAGGTTCAACAATCTTACCTCAACGAAGTTCCCTTGAATTCCCTCGTAAAAATCTCCCAAAAAGCTCCAAAACCGACTCAAAAATGGTGAAGAAAAGCTGAAAATCGCGAAGGAAACCTTATATAGGTTCTGACCCAGGGATTCCGCACCTGCGGCCCAAATCTCGCTCCTGCAGACCGCACCTGTGGTCAAGACCACCGCATCTACGGTTCTTCATTAAATCACCCAGGGCCGCATCTGCGTCCAGGAACCACACCTGCGATCCCGCAGATGCGCCCAATGAACAGCATCTACGACCAATCTCCAGTTGACCCAAATCCGCTTCTGCGGCCTCCTCCCCGCGTCTGCGGCGTCGCACCTGTGGTCCCCAATCCGCAGGTGCGGAAACAACAGAAGCAGAAAATCTGCAGCACACTCCAAAAATCCAAACTCTCCGTCAACCATCCAAATCTATCCCGAGGCCCTCGGGACCTCAACCAAACACGCCAAAAAGTCAAATAACACTGTTAAAACTTGTACCAACCCTAGGAACACTTAAAACAACATCGAAACACCAAATCACCCTCGGATTCAAGCCTAAGGATTCCAAAAACTTCCGAATTCCGTTTTTGATCAAAAGGTCTACCAAACCTCGTCCGAATGACCTGAAATTTTGCACACACGTCCCAAATGACACAACGGACATACTCCAGTTTCTGGAATTCCATTCCGACCCCTATATCAAAATCTCCGCTACCAACCGGAAAACGCCAAAATTCCAATTTCGCCAATTCAAGCCTAAATCTACCTCGGACCTCCAAAACACATTCCGATCACGCTCCTAAGTCCCAAATCACCTCCAGAAGCTATCCGAATCATAAAAACTAAATTCCGAGATCATTTGCTCAAAAGTCAACTTCCGGTTGGCTTTTCCAACTAAAAGGCCAACTTAAGAGACTAAGTGTCTCATTACTCTACCAAACCATTCCGAACCCGAACCAACCAACCCGATACCACATATTACAGTTGAACAAGACATAAAGAAGTAGAAATGGGAAAAACGGAGCGGTAACTCATGAAACGACCGGCCGGGTCGTTACACAAACCATCATGGATCAAGGTAAATGTTTTTCAGTTTTGTATAAGGTATTTAAAAATATTGACATACTTAACACAAAAAACCTACATGTTTATGGTACAGAAAATATAACTACAAATTATCTACAAATTTTATACATATGATGACTATCTCCCCCATATTTTTATTTCATTCATTTCACCAACATGATTGAAGTCCCAGAAGAGCTTTCTAGATTGACTTTGCCAGACAAAGTTGAATACATCCTTGAGGAAGCTGAAACGTAGGCCGAGCATCCGACAAATGCTCCATCTTCAACTGGCAATAAGCAGTCAATGGGAATAGATGACAAGAAAGATATTCTGAAACAACTAAAAAATTAAGAAAAGATGTTGATTAGGTAACAACCGATGATATTCTTAGCTGGTTTCTATAATTTATGTTATGCAAATTATTTCTTTAACTCTTTCTATTTTTATACTTAGGTCGGTTCAGACCTTGGATTGTTCAAGAAAGAGGTATACCTAATTCTTGATTTTTAGGCTTCTTTATTTATCTGTAATTCTCTTATTATCATATACATTATAAGAATTTTTGAATCTTTAGGTTTTTTGAAGATCTAGGTAGCATTCGAGTGCTATTCAATGATTCAATCAAGTCTGTTTTACAGGCAATAAAGAGTCAAAAGGATACTAACATTGTAACGACCCGACTGGTCGTTTCACTTTTTAGAACCCAGTTCCCCTAAATTAGGCTTCCCGCGCTTGCCTTAACCAATTAACGACCTGCGGGGATGGTTGGTTCGGGATTTGGAGGAGTTTGGGTTGAAAAAAGCACACTTGTTCTTTAAGATTTTCTTAAAAGGCTAAGTTTAACTTTGGTCAACATTTTTAGTAAACGGACCCGGACTCGTGATTTGACGGTCCCGGAGGGTTTGTAGGAAAATATGGGACCTGGGCGTATGCTCGGAATCGAATTCCGAGGTCCCTAGTCCGAGTAAAGAATTTTTATTAGAAATTGTTAAAACTGAAATTCTAAGGATTTAATGAAATTTTGATAATGCTTGATCATATTGGTATCGGGCCCATATGTTGACTCTGGAGCCCGGTCCAGGTCTAAAATAATATTTAAGACTTGCCCGCAAAATTTGGTGTCAATCCGAGTAGTTTAAGCACGTTTCGGCACGTTAGAAGTGAATTAAGAACTTGAAGTTCATAAGTTTGATTCAATTGGTTTTAGGGGGTGATTCTTAGATTTAGCATTTTTTTCGGGCGTTCCGAAGGTTTGAGCGAGTCCGTTTCATGATTTCAAACTTGTCGGTATGTTCGGGCGGGGCCCGGGAGCCCCGAGCGTCAATCGAACGAGGCTCGAGTGAAGTTGGAATGTTTGGGAAGAGCTGAAGCTTCAGGTTGCTGTCATAACCGTACCTGCGGTTGGTCACCCGCAGGTGCGAGACCGCAGAAGCGGTAGCTCCCTCGCAGATGCGGCCAAGGCAGGCCAAGCCAAAACCGCAAAAGCGGCTCGTTAGCCACAGAAGCACCTTCGCAGAAGCGGCTACAAGACCGCAGAAGCGATCCCAGCTCGCTTGGCCAATTCCGCAGATGCGGCCTTCCTCTCGCAGAAGCGGGACCGCAGATGCGGAAATCATTGAAGCAGTGAGCTTCATTTAATACGGGCTCTAAGTCATTTTGGCCATTTTTCACTCACCCATTGGGCGATTTTGGGAGCTTTTGAGAGAGGATTTCCACATAGCATCTTGAGGTAAGTTCATCCTCCTTATTTCTAAGTTTAATACTTGAGTTTTGGGTAGATTAACACACCAAGATTAGGAGAAATCAAGGGGTTAGAGCAAAACCTAGGGTTTTGATGAAACTTAGATTTTACCACGAGATTTGTTATGGAACGGAGTAGAAATCATATATTATTGATCCTTAGGTTATAGAGAACAACTTCCTTCAAAAAATTACGGAATCCGGGCACGTGGGCCCGGGGTCGGATTTTAGGAAACTTGTGTTAAGGGTTGGGGAATTACTTTAGTAATTAAAATGCGTACTCTTGAGCTTGTATTGACTAGTTCCTACTTCGTTTGATTAGTTTCGGATCGTGCGGTTCCAAATTAAGGGTTTGAGCACGTTCTTGATATTGGAAGTACGCTTTGGAGCGAGGTGAATCTCCTATCTAACCTTGTAAGAGGGAATTATCCCCATAGGTGTAATAATTGAATAATTTGCCACTAAATGCGGGGGCTATGTACGCACTAGGTGACGAGAGTCCTTGCGTAGCTACTATTATGCTTAAGTCCGGGTAGTTTAGGACCCAAAAACATGCTATATGTGATATTCTTGTGACTCTATGATAAATTTGGAGATTTTTTAAATCATGTTGAATGTGGTAGATGACTCTAATAAGAAGAACATCTTTTCTTGGCCTTTAAAAGAGAAATTTGATATTTTCGTGAGTAATTGCTCTCCTGATATATATTCTTGTCTGTTTGTTGTTATGTTTAAATACATTTGACCGCGTCGCATGGATGATTCGCGAGCGGGGTAATAGATGCATCTATGGTTCGCGCCGTTCGACCCTCCGGCAGTGTACACTTTATTTTTATGTTGGATCGAGCCGTACGACCTCGGCACTACTTGCGTATGCTTATTGATTGGTATATTGCTGTGGACGAAACTTTGTTATATGCCCTAAAATGTAAATGGTTAACTGTAATACCATCTACTAATGGACCAGTTGCCTCATGTTGTATATTGTAAATCATTGTGCTATCCATACTTAGTATATCACTTATCATATTATTTGACCCTAGTAAGTGTCATGTCGACCTCTCGTCTCTACTTCTTCGAGATTAGACAGGATACTTACTGGGTACATATTATTTATATACTCATACTACACTTCTGTACTTAATTGTACAGGATCTGAGGCAGGTACATCTGGTTACCAGGCTGGTGCATACCCTTGATCCGGCCGAGATTCCACGGTGAGATGCTCCCTTCCTATGCAGTTCAGCAGCCCGATGGAGTCTTTTCTTTACTTTTGGCTGTCTACTCTATTTCAGACAGTAGGATTGTGTTATTCTTTTGTATATTCTACTAGGTGCCCACGCACTTGTGACACCAGGTCTTGGCACACACATTAGTAGACATTTCTTTTGGGAATTGTATAATTATTTTGGTATATTACTGATTATCACTTGTTTTTAGCTTCAAGTTTAGAAATTGTGGTACTTATTTTGGTAAAGTAAAATGAACACTTATTGATTTTTCCGCGTTGGCCTTCCTGACAATGGTGTTGGGCTCCATCACGATCTATAATGGAAATTGGGTTGTGACAAACATCGATGCTAAGGTTTCATTCAAATTGTATTCATTATCGAAAATATTTTTTACCTTGTTTATGTTTATATTACCATTCATAAAAGATATAGCCTCAGAAATTCTGGTTTTTGTTTAGTGGCAGTTCTGGAAAAAATGATGAGCATTACAAAGCAAAAAGCACACAACAGTATCACGACAATAGTGCAAAGCAAGTGTTGGGCAGCAGCAGTAAAATATGTATTTGTTCAATTTTAACACAATTTGATGACATGTCTTACCTAGGTTCAACATTACTAGAGTATCAACAAATAATCTACATTATACATCCAATTGTTGTATAAGATACAAACACATGTCTGATATTCAAAAAAGGAGAATGTTCCTATATCATGTGCGGTACGTGTTGACTTATCTTCCCAGTTTCAAGAGGCATTGAACAAAGAAACTCACAATACTATTACATTTAAGCTACATGACAGAATTTTTAACAAATTAACTACAATTTAATAACAATTTATCTACAACTTTTTCTGTTTATTACAAATAATCTACAATTTTTTTTCAATATACACATTTGTCATCACAAAGAAGGAAATTATGCATGTGCACTCTCCACATCAAGATGCAAATGTTGCCAGACAAGGAAACCATTTCAATGTGGAGAAGGAGACTATGTATTTGCAATCTCCAATTCAGGAAACAAATATTTCCCAACAAGGAGAGGATTGCAACGGAGATTTAAGTGGTATTAATTATTACAATATAATTGTAGAAAAAAGTAATAGCTTTCATATAATTTTTATTTTTCCTAACATTTCTGATGCAAGCAACATACAATGTTATTCTTTTGTTGTCCCTTTAAGTTGTGCACAACGATCAATTGAACACCTTAACTTGGCATATGACCAGACAGACACCTCTTGGTAGAAGTATATTCTCTTAAACCCCTTACGCTGATATGGCAAATTTTGTACATTACATTCAGATCTAAGCGCGTGAAGATATTTAAAATTAGATTTATCTTTTTTTTCTTCCTAAAATCAATATGAACCACACCTAATTCTCAAACCTCCTCCTTCTCCCATTTCCCCTCCACATCTTGTGCCGTCCTCTGCCCCAAACTTTCTCCATCTTTCCCCTCGATGACAGAAAAACACATTAAAGACACAACTTCCATGACTATCCACTATTAAACAAATCCAAAAATAAAAAATCTTCACTATTACACCACCACATAACCACTAACACTTTCTTCAATCTCCCTTATTAATCCCAAAATCTGAAAAACCAAAAAGAACCAATCTAAGACCTTCGAATTTCACCACAATTTGGATTTGACAGTGGTTCTTTGCTGGTGAAAATATGTCAATTAAGTGGGTTGAGACGATTTTTGATTTAATTTTGAGAAAGAAAAAAGAAAAAAATAGTGAAGAGGTCTTATGACTGTGGTGGAAAGATTGATAGGAATTTAGAGAATGTGAAGGCAGTATTCTTCATGGAGCTCCAAAAGTACGGATTTGTATCGATCAGAACCATCAATAGGCTTACATCACCTGTATGAAGCTTTGATGAAACCGGAGTCATGGCTGTCGACGGAACTTACTGGAATACTGAAAAATGGGAAATAGAGGAAAAGCCTGAGTGCGGGTTTGGGGTACAGAGATTGTGACTTCTAGTGGAACCTTTGCTGCAACGTACTCTCAAATTTTGCTTTTAGCCCTCCTTTTGGTTGTTTTACGGTGGCTCAAGTAATGGTTTTGGTTGGGAGGTGGAAAAGTAGGGTTTTTTATTCTTTTTAATTGAAAATTATAACTGTTTCTTAATATAAATTATAATTTGTTTAAGAAATACACGTGTCACTTGATAATTTATTAGTTTGACATGTCATCATCAAGTATAACTCACGCATGAAGCTTGTTGAACTGGGGTGTTCATGAGACACACCTATGTCAAATAGAAGTATTTGTCTGGCCATATGCCAAGTTAAGGTATTCATTGATCATTGCGGACAACTTAAAGGGGTTGTTCATGTATTTCGCCTAGAAAAAAGTAACAACTTTCATATAATTTTTAGTTTTCCTAACATTTCTGATGCAAGCAAGATACAATGTTATTCTTTTGTAAACTTTGTAGGCGAACCAGTCGACTTCATCAACGTAGATGATTCGTACAATGATTCCAAGTCTAAAAAAAGGGCCACTTGATGATTTTGAGCTGCCGAAGAACTTTTTACATATAGTTAAGTTCGGCGAGGTTAATGAAGATGAAACAACCCCTGTGCAGCAAGGAAGAACAAGGGTTCTTGGAAAGCATGCCAGACCCCCTTTCTCCCTTATTTCAGTGTATACGTGGCGGCATTTGCAGAATATGTCAGCATTGGACAACTCTCAATTTCAAAGGAAGACCTTTCTAATATTGATCAACACCGTGGGCGCTATGGAGCGCTCCTTTGGGGTTATGCTAGGAATAAGCAAGAGCTTGGTGCTATTAGTGAAAGTGAAGTGGTTGGGAGATTAGCAAAAATAAAAGGTGCACCAGCTGTGAGGGAGAGAACAAGAGCCCGTACCAAAAAGAATTAGTTTCCCTTTTCAGTAGCTATTTTGTAGGGGAAGTGTTTATTTGTAGTAGATTTGTGCTAAAGTTGTTGTTTTGTTATGTTGTCCATAATTCTACTATTTACAAATGAAAACATCTGTAGCATGCTTTTTTGTTGAAAGTTGTTAGTTTTGATCTCCATATTGGTACTCTATAATATATGTTTTCTGTTGTCTTCTTTTACCATATTGTGTTAATATAATATACTCTAAATATAAGGTATCAAATGTTTAGCTTTAAAATTAAAAGAAATTTCAAGCAACGATACACTAAAACTATCAGATAACAATTTCTTTACATCATAACTACAATTTTGTCTACAACTAATATACAAAAATACATAATCTATTAAAAATTAGCAGTATTGTTATAAAAAGCTTAAAATTAATAAATAAATACAATTATTGAACAAAAAGACTACAAACCAATGGCATTAAGAGTTAAAATCTGTTTACCAAGCATTCATTATAGGAGACCATCTTTATTCAAATTAGCAACACATTACACCACAACTATAATTGTCCAGAACACAACAAATACAACTGAATATGTCTTAAAGGACGGACTACCATCAAAAGTACTCAGTAAAAAAATCTTTATACTACATCAATTCTTATTTCCTTTTGGGAGCAGTCCTACTTGATTTTTTGTTATGCCCTTCTTGTCCGCAGTTGCCATATGAACCTTGTACTTCTTTGCATTTATTTCATCAATGGTTTGTATCTTTATTTTTGAGGTCTCCCTAGCTGCCTTTTCCCAGTAGGTGGCAGTACAACTTCTTCTGCTATATGTTGTGGTACGTCCCATTTGCTTTCATCAGGTAGAGGGTCTACTGGTATTTCATAAGTCTGTAGAAGGCTCTCCCCCGTGTAATAAGGAGAATGTTGATACCTAATTTCTCCCTCATATATTTTTAATATGAAAAAATAGTGCACATGCATTTACAAACTTGCACAAGCATCTGTATAATTTTTTTTATAATTTTAAAGGCTTTCAACCAATTTATTTCTGCATTTTTACTATACAAATATTTAATAATTATCCCTTATATTATATTTTATGATGATTTAATCATCTAAATTCATCATTTATACCCAAATAGCGCTTAAATATTTTAATTGTATTTTTTATAATTACATTTATATTTTTAAAACTAGAATTGCACAATTTTCCAATAATAGCCCATGCATATGCATAATTACATTATCTACACAAAAAATAACCTTTTAAATTTTTATAGTGTTAAGTAATTATTTTAAATCATTTTCGTGCAGAAATCACATTTTTATCATTTATAAATTATTTTATAAAATTAATTGGGTATTTAACATATAGACTCTTTTTAATTTTCGGATCTTAGCCCAATTTTCTACCCCAGCCCAATTAAATCATACCTCTGACCCAATTTCCTAACCCGACCCAGTCCAAAATTTAATCTTGGCCGCTGATCTCAGAAGATCAACGGTCTAGGATCAATTTTCCTTTTTTAATTAACCAAACGACCCTAACCCTAATCATTTCTTCCGCCCCGCCGCCCTTGAATCCCTCATCCTCTTTTCTCTCTCAAACTCTCCCCTAACCCTAGCCCGCCGTCGCCGAAAACCCTTCAATACATGCGGTCTCCCATTGAATTTAGGCCCCATCCGGCCTCCTATCTCTACTGGCTATTCGATTTCTTTGTTGTTTGATGGAATCTCGAAGAGATTCAACACAGACTTGGCTTCAACTCTTCATTTTCTCGATGAACCTGCCTGTGTTCATCTCCGTGTTTGTGAGTACTGTTATCTTCATGTTTATGGCCTAAACCTCTGGTTCCAAACCAGATTTTTTCCCACCTCTGTCGTTTTTTTTAAAAACCCTAGCCACTTTCTACTCGAGTCTGTTAAGATCTCTATAGATCTCAGATGATTTTGAGTTTATATGATATTTCTCTGTAAAAATCTTCTGTTTTTCTTATTATTATAACCGACTTTAGCTTTTCCCTAAAACTAGGGTTTCATCTCTTTACGTTTCTGCAAAAGTTCTAAATTTTTTAAGTGTTTAACTCTGGTTCTCTTTACTTGTTCGACTGATTTTCATATCTATGTCCTAATCCCTAGGGTTTCTAATCATTTCACTATTTATTCTGATCTTTGGCCCTGTCAATTAATAGAGATTAACTGATTTTATTTTCCTAATTAGGGTTCGAAATTATATTTTCTGTTGAAATTGATATTTCTTTGTGATTTTACTTATTTTTCCTAATTTGTGACTCATAATTGGTACTACTTGCCTTAATTAGGTTATTAGCCTAATTTCTGGGATTTGATTATTTTAACCAACCCCTAGATGGTCTCTGATTTATTTGTTTACCTTATTAAACTTCAATCTTGCCTATTAATTGATTCTCCCTAATCTAAGTGATATTTCCCGGATTCTATCGTGTTAATTGATTGGGTTTAGCCTTAATTAACTGATTGAATGATTTGCATACCTTATTTGTGAACTCTTAATTTACTTTACCTTATTTGTTCTACTCTGCTGAATGCTATATAACCTCACCATTCTGATTTTTAGAACACACAAACACACACAGGAAGATACAGAAACACCTACACACATAAACTCTTACTCTTACTCACACACTCACAATTGTAGTTCTTTTTGTTACTTCTATTTGCTATTCTGTCTAGCCGGATGAAAGCCAAGGCTAGACTCTTGGATTCCACTTGCCTTCACCTTCCTGTTTGCTACCTCTTAACTGGTATTATTCAATTTCTGTTATCATGCTCTCCTCTATATGCTATGTAGTCAGTTCGTTATGAATTTCAACATGCTTCTGTTTGCTCTGTGTTCCTATTTATTGCTCTCTTAACTAGCATGCCTTAGTTCCTGTTAACTTGCCCTGTCTTACATGTTAGTATGGTTAGTATACTTGAGCATATTCCTGTTTGATCCATGACACTTGTTTACCTGTTTCTCAACTAGCATGCCCCAATTCCTGTCCTATTTTTATGTGCTGATAATTTACCTTAGCATGTTCCTGATCAATTCATGGTTTCTGTGGACTTCTTTCAAGAATAATGTGCTTTAAATTCCTGCTACCTTTTCTGTATGGCTGTCTGATTAGTCAGCATCTTTTCTCTGCTAAATACATGTCTATATGATTCCACCTAGTAATAGTTAGTAGACTAAGTCAACTGCGGCAATGTGAAACCTTGTTTGGCTCAAATGTGACTCTATTATGTCTATGATTCCAGTGTCCCTGTGTTGTTGTGATTGTTTAACAACTGGTAACTATATCTGAGTCAATCTGCTGAAATATGGTTCTGTTCTGCTGCTTTCTTTCTGAAACTGTCCCCTACCCTTATACACTATTTTCAAACTTCTACTCTTAGTTATCTAGGGTCCTACCAACCCCGGTGTGAGCACTGCCTAGGGTCCATGAGACTCCTCTGAACTCTAACACACTGGGGCTGGCCTTCCAAACTCTTTACAAAACTGTTTCTCCGAAAAGGTTCTGGTGTGATCATTGCTCGGGGTCCCTGAGGCCCTTGGGAACTTTGACACACCAGAAGCCCATTTTGTGTATTGTCGAATACCTGTGGACATTAGACTTGCTTGAAGGCCTGGCTTCCAGGTTGACATTGGGCCTGCTAAGGCTCCCTATAATGTAATGATTTCTTTTTTTTTCATTGTGTAATCTATTCGTATTGGTCTGTAATAATAATCCTTGTAAAAAACAGATATGGGGTTATTAGTAAAAGCTGGGGGGGGGGGGGGGTTATTCTATATCCTTGCTTGAAACTCGGTAGAAATCCTGCCTATATGATTATTGATGATTATGTGAGCGTTATACTTGTTTAGAGATCATGTCTATGGGGCTTTCTAATTGTTTTGTTCTGTACTTCACTCGTATGCTATAAATTCTGTTCATAGATTTTTTGCATTAGAAATCATGTCCGCAGGATCCTTGCACATTTTATGCATTAGTAACCATGTCTATAGGATCTTGTCGGTTTGAATAATAATTTTCCTGGCAATTTGCTTAAAGAATTCTGCCTACACATGATTAATAGAGACCCTGCCTATAGGAACTAAAAATCACCTAGATACCATGTGTAACGACCCGACCGGTCGTTTTGAGCTCTAGCGCGTCGTTCAGCAGTTTGAGGCCATGAGCAGCTTCACTTCAGGTATTATGACTTGTACTCATGGTCGGAATTGAATTTCGGGAAGTTCGGAGTTGATTTGGAAAGAAAATTCTCATTTGAGAAGCTTTAAGTTGAAAGAATTGACTAATATTGGATTTTTGAGTAAACGACCTCGGAATCGGGATTCGAAGGTTCCAGCAGGTTCGTATGATGATTTCGAACTTAGGCGTATACCCGGATCGGGTTTTGGAAGACCCGTGAACGTTTCAACACCTATTGTGGAAGTTAGTATTTTTGGAAGAATTTCATAAGTTTGGGTTGAAGTGCATTTCAGTGTTATCAATGTCTGTTTGGGATTCCGAGTCTGGGAATAGCTTTGTATGGTGATTCTGGTGTTGGGAGCGCCATTTGAAGTGAATTCGGAGGTCCGTGGGTCATTTCGGAGCCATTTGACTAAAGATAGAAATTCGAAGGTTTTTGAGGAGTTTGACCAGAAGTGGAATTTTTGATATCGGGGTCGGAATCTAATTCCAGAAGTTGGAGTAGGTCTGTAACGTCGAATGTGACTTGTGTGCAAAATTTGAGGTCAATCGGATGTGATTTGATAGGTTTCGGCATCGAATGTTGAAGTTTGAATTTCTCAAGTTCATCAAGTTCGATTTGGGGTGTGATTCGTGATTTTAGCGTTGTTTGATGTGATTTGAATCCTCGAGCAAGTCCGTAATGTGTGTTGGGACTGGTTGGTGTGATTGGACAGGGTCCCGGGGGCCTCGGGTGGATTCCGGGTGGTTAACGGATCGAAAAAGGGAGTTGAGGAAGAGCTGAAACAGCTGAGCATCTGGTGTAACTGCACCTGCGTGAGGAGGGCCGCAGGTGCGAGCCCGCAGGCGCGGGAGATGGCTCGCAGACGCAGAATGTAGCCAGGCCGATGGGGATCGCAGAAGTGAAATGATGTGCGCACCTGCGATGGCGCAGGTGCGATGCCAGTGGCCGCAGAAGCGGCAAAGACCGAAGGTGCGGAAGGAGAGGCCGCAGAAGCGGTAGCGCGAGTGCGACTGCGTAACCGCAGGTGCGAGTGGCCGGGCTGGGCAGTGTGTTTGTTTAAAATGGAGGTTTGGCTCATTTCAACCCCATTTCCTCCATGGGAGCCGATCTGTGGGCAATTTTGGAGCTCCATCTTTGTCATCCATGTCAAGGTAAGTGGTTTCTACTAGTTTTGAGTTAAATACTTGGATTATATATGGATTAGAGCATGAAAATTAGTGAAAATTGTGGGTTTTTGGTGGAAGACCTAGAAATTTATATTTTGGATTTTTACCACGATTTTGGACATGAAATTGAGAGTAAATTATATATTTGAGTTCGTGAGGTTATGGGTAAACTTTATCTTCCAAGAATTTCAGAATCCGGGCACGTGGGCCCGAGGGCATTTTTGTCAACTTTTCAATCGGGGTTAGGAATTGTTATAAATTGGATCATTATGAGTAATTGAACATATATTAATGGATTTGCATAATTATTGGCTAGTTTTGGAGCATTTTTGCATCGATTTGAGTCTTTGGAAGGGCGTGGAATGTCGGTTATGGAACTTCGGAGCGTGGTAAGTCTCCTTTCTAACCTTGTAAGAGGGAATTGTCCCCATAGGTGAATTAATTGAATATGTGCTGTTAATTATGGGGGCTACGTACACACGAGGTGACGAGAGTCCGTGCGTAGCTACTATTATGCTTAAGTCCGGGTAGTCTAGGACCCAATAGCATGCTTTACTTGCAATATTTGAAATATTGTTGTCAATTTAAAATGTTTAAAACATATTGAACGTTGTATAATGTTTTTCTAAAAGACTGGACATCGTTTCTTGATTTTTAAATGAGAAATTGTTTTTCCTTGAATAATTGCTCCCTGGTGAATTCTTGATTGACTGTTGTTGTGTTTATTTATATTTGACCGCGTCGCATGGATGATTCGCGAGTGGGGTAATAGATGCATCTATGGTTCGCGCCATTCGACCCTCTGGCAGAGCATAATTTATTTATTGTTGGATCGGGCCGTACGACCTCGGCATGATTTGCGCATGCTTGTATTGCTCGCCTTGAAATTTACTGAAGTTGATATTGTTTCTTCCCGGCTTGAGAATATATGTATAATGATGAAAAGAAATTTGTGAATTTTGCCTATAAAAGAAAGAATTGTTTACTTGCTACATTCTATTGAATTACAATCATGTTTATAAAAATCCCTGGTTTATTATATTATTGACGTATCATTACTGGACCACTAGTAAGTATCGAAGTCGACCTCTCGTCTCTACTTCTTCGAGATTAGACGGGATACTTACTGAGTACACGTTGTTTTCGTACTCATGCTACACTTGCTGTGCATTTTTGTTGCACAGGCGCATGTACTTCTAGTGGCTTACTGGGCGTAGCAGCATGGAGGATACTGGGACTAGGTGAGCTGCATTTCTCGAGGCGACCCGCAGCCAGTGTAGTCTCTTTCAGCATATTGTATTTACTTCTGTCCAATTTGTATTCCGAAGAGTTATTGTACTTTATTCGATTCTCTTAGTAATTGCTCATGCACTTGTGACACCGGGTTTTGGGATGTCTGTGGGATTATTCAGTATTTTGAAATTGTTAAGAGATTATTATTTATTCAGTGGAACTTATTCTTTATTGCTTAAATAGATAAAAGAAGTAAATTCTGAAATATCCAAAAAAAGAAGTTACTAGTTAATAAGTGTTGGCTTGCCTGACAATGGTGTCTGGCGCCATCACGACCCTTAGTGGATTTTTGGTCGTGACAACATGGTATCAGAGCACTAGGTTCCCTTAGGTCTCACGAGTCATGAGCAAGTCTAGTAGTGTAACGACCCGGCCGGTCGTTTTAAGAATTTACGCCCCGATCCCCATTAACTGCATTCTCCGTGTTTGTTTTTGCTATTTTGATTTGCCGGGATGTTTTGTTTTAAATTTCGGAGTGTTTTGGGACACTTAGTCCCTAAAAGAGAATTTAAGTTTTAGAATTTGGACTGTAGTCGGAGCAGTGTGAAGACGGCCTTGGAATAGAATTTCGTTGGTTCCGCTAGCTCCGTTGGGTGATTTCGGGTTTAGGAGCGTGTTCGGATTGTGTTTTGGATGTCCGTAGCTTAATTAGGCTTGAAATGCCGAAAGTTGAATCCTTGAAGTTTCCGGTTCGATAGTGAGATTTTGATATCGGGATCGGAATAGAATTCCGGAAGTTGGACTAGCTCCGTAGTGTTGAATGTGACGTGCTTGCAAAGTTTCAGGTCATTCGGACGAGGTTTGATAGACTTTTTGATCAAAAGCGGAATGCGGAAGATTTTTGGAACCTTAGTCTTGAATCCGATGTGATTTGGTTGATTCGATGTTGTTTGAGATGTTTTGAAGATTGGTATAAGTTTGGATAGTGGTATATGACTTGTTTGTGCTTTTGGTTGAGGTCCCGGGGGCCTCAGGGTGATTTCGGATGGTTGACGGAAGATTTTGAGTTGGGTTTGGCAGCTGAAGTTTTTCCATTGCTGTCATAACCGCACCTGCGGTACCTGCCGCTAGGGGACCGCAGGTGCGGACTCGCAGAAGTAGTTACTGGAGCGCACCTGCGATAGCGCAGGTGCGGGCATCTTGTCGCAGATGCGGAAATGCGCTTTTAAGTAAATATCGCAGATGCGGTGCTATGGCCGCAGATGCGGTACCGCGGGTGCGAAAAGCCTGGGTCAGAAAGTATAAAAGACTTCCTTCGCGATTTTGGTCATTTTTCTCAATATTTCAATTCGGGGTGGAGTTTTTGGGAGCAATTTCAAGGGAGATTTTCAGGGGGATTCATTAAGGTAAGGTCCTGGGTTACTAAGCTCGTTATGATGGTGATTTTTATCATTTTAAGCAAGAAATTTGAAGGAAAATTAGTGGTAAATTGGAGGTTAGGGCTTGGTTAATTGGAGAGTTTTGAGTGGTGATTGAGGGACCATTTGAGGTCTGATTTTGGTACTTTTAGTATGACTGAACTCGTGAGAGCGTGAGGATTCCGAATTTGTAAATTTTACCCGATTTCGAGACGTGGGACCGGGGGCATTTTGGTAATTTTCTCTAATTTCGCGTATTAATTTAGAATTAATTAGTTAAATTAGTTACTTGAAGTGTTATTTACATTATGCAATCACTTTGAATAGATTTGGGCCATTTGGAATCAGATACTCGTGGAAAGAACGTGGAATAGACTTGATTGAGCTGATTCGAGGTAAGTGGTTTGTCTAACTTTGTGTGGGGGAACTCCCCTTAGGATTTGGTACTGTGATATCTGAAATGCCTTGTACGTGAGGTGACGAGCACGTACTTGTGCTGATTGTTGAAAATCCTATTTTCCATTTAAGTATCTATATTTCGTATTTTATTTCACTGTTTACGCTACTTGAACTTTGAGCTTACTGTTAGCCTAGGAAAGCATGCCTAAATGACTAAATTGTCTACTTGCTTAAACTGCCTTATCTGAACTCTGTGCAGCATGCTATGTTAGAATTATCTGTCTATTTTGATATTTAATTGAATTGAGTTGATTATTCTTGTATTGTTGCTGCGTGTTTACATTGGGACTACGGGTGGTTCCCGGTAGATCCCCCTTGTCTGTTTATTTGGGGCTACGGATGTGGTATTCGTAGATCCCCCCTGCACAGTGATATGGACTACGGGACAGCACCCGGGAGATCCACTGATTATTTACTTTTGGGGGCTACAGGACGGGATCCTGGTAGAACCCCGGTTGTTATCTCTAAGTTGAGTTGTATACCTTTTGTGATTATTTGCCTTGGATGTGGTTGTTGTTTCTCTCATTATCTGTATTTCTTTACTACTGCTCATCTTCCTTATATATTATTGTATATGACCGGTAGGGCCCTGACCTTTCTCGTCACTACTCGACCGAGGTTAGGCTTGGCACTTATTGGGTACCGCTGTGGTGTACTCATGCCCTTTCCTGCACATGTTTTTGCGTGTGCAGATCCAGGTACTTCCACTCAGTCTTATCACCCTTGAGGCGAGGCGCTTCTATAGAGACTTTGAGGTACATCTGCTGCGTCCGCAGACCGAAAAGTCCCTTTTAATTCCCTGTACTAGTATAGCCCTTCTGTATCTTCCTTGTTGATAGACATTTCTGGAGTTAGAGCCTTTTATGTACTCTTAGCTTGTGATTCATAGGATTCCGGGTTTTGGGAGTGTTCAGTTGGAAATCTTATATTGTTATATGCAGGGCGGCATCTTAAACACTGTCATATTTTGTTATCTTGGTTTTTATTAGTTTTCTTTCCGCAATTGTTTCTTTTTCCGCATTTGTTAGGCTTACCTAGTCGTAGAGACTAGGTGCCGTCACGACTGTTCACGGAGGGCGAACTTGTGTCGTGGCAAGTTAGTCAGAGCTCTAGGTTCATAGGAGTCATGAATCACAAGCCGGTTTATTAGAGTCTCGTAGATCGGTACGGAGACGTCTGTACTTATCCACGAGAGGCTATGTAACTATTAAGAAAATTTCACTTCATTTGAATTCCTTGTCGTGCGAGATCTTTGGTATCGAAATTCTAAAGTTCTGTCTTCTATTCTATCACCGATGGTGAGGACACGTGCTACTGGAGGTGAGCAGACACCCGCGCCCCCTGCGAGAGCCGTCAGAGGTCGGGGCCGGGGTAGAGGCCGAGGACATGCATGCGGTGCAGCCAGAGCACCCGCACGAGCTGCTACAGAGGAGCCACCACCAGTTCCAGCTGGAGCCCAGGCGCCTGATACGCCCACAGCTACTACTACTCCAGCACTCTAGGAGACTCTGGCGCAGTTTATGACTATGTACACCACTCTAGCTCTGGCAGGGTTGCTTCCCGTTGCTGCAGCCAGATCCCAGCCGTGGGAGGAGCACAGACTCCTGTCGTCCGCCTTCCTGAGCAGCAAGTGCATGTTGATCAGATCCCAGAGATTATACCGGCACAGCCTGTAGCCCCAGCTCAGCCCGAGGAGAGGGCAGTAGCTTCAGATGAGGAGCAGAAGAGCTTGAGAGGTTCAAGAAGTATCAACCTTCTACATTCAGTGGACTAACATCAGATGATGCTCTGGGATTTGTAGAGGAGTGCTACCGTATCCTCCGTACCATGGGTATATCAGGATCGAGCGCGGTTTCCTTCACTACCTTTCAGCTTCGAGGAGCCGCCTATCAGTGGTGGCGTGCTTATGAGTTAGACAGTCCGGATGAGGCAGCTTCCCTGACTTGGGCTCAGTTTTCAGATATGTTCACGATAGAGTATGTTCCCCAGAGTCTTAGGGACACTTGGCGCGCAGAGTTTGAGCATTTGCGCCAGGGTACTATGACTGTCTCGTAGTATGCTGTCCGTTTTACCGACTTGGCTAGATATGCACCGGCTTTGGTTTCTACTGTTCGCGAGAAGGTTCGCCGGTTTATTGAGGGGCTCATTCCTAGCATCAAGTCTAGTATGGCTCGGGAGTTGGAGATGGATATTTCTTATCAGCAGGTTGTGAGCATTGCTAGGAGAGTGGAGGGTATGCATGCTCGGGATAGAGAGGAGAGGGAGGCCAAGAGGTCTCGAGAGTCGGGCCATTATTCTGGTGCCCGTGCCCCAGCTTCAGCTCGTCCTGGTAGGGGTTATATGAGTCGCCCCGTTCATTCAGCTCTTCCAGCAACCAGTGGTATTCCAGCTCCTCCTAGACCTCAGGAGCCTTATTATGCACCACCAGTATCTAGTGCGCCTCCTGCACGGGGTGCTTCCAGTGGTCAATCCAGCAGACCTGGCCCGAGCCAGTCACAGCCGCCACGTCCTCCCAAAGCTTGTTTTGAGTGTGGTGACACACGCCATATGGTGAGGGATTGCCCTAGACTTGGGATTCATATGCTGGCAGACTTCAAGTGATCAACTCTGTCATATTTTTTATTCATAGCTTTTGGGGATCAGTTTTCATTCTCCCACAGAGTGTAGTAAAAGAAGTGGACAGAATTTGTAAAAATTTCCTATGGGGAGGTACAGAGGAGAAGAGGAAAATATCACTAGTAGCTTTGGATAAAGTCTGCTTACCAAAAAGTCGTGGAGGTTTGAACATAAAAAAGTGTAAGGAGTGGAATAAGGCCCTAGTTGGGAAGTTGATTTGGCAGCTTATTGTGAAAAAGGATAGCTTATAGGTGAAATGGGTGCATGAATTATATATAAAATCAGACTCAAGCATTTGGAATCACACAGCTCCTCAAGACAGCAACTGGTATTGGAGAAAGTTAAACCACTTGAAGCAGGAAATGCAAAACTGGTTCCAACAAGATCAGTACATATTAAGCCACTCTGGACAATACTCAATTACAAAGAGTTACCTAGACATCATTGGAAATTACAGGAAGCTAGATACTATTGACCTTATTCGGAATGCAAGTGCTCAGCCTAAACACAGATNACCAACAACACCTATCATCATTGCATTTCAACGAATATCTTGTTGAGCTTGATCTAACAACCTTGAATTCAAAATGTCCTTTAATTGCTATATTGGAAAAACAGTTAATTATACTCTTCTTCTTGTCAAATACTGATCCAACTTTTATTCTTAAAAAGACTTCATTCGCGATTTTGGTCATTTTTCTCAATATTTCAATTTTGGGTGGAGTTTTTGGGAGCAATTTCAAGGGAGATTTTCAGAGGGATTCATTGAGGTAAGGTCCTTGGTTCCTAAGCTCGTTATTATGGTGATTTTTATCATTTTAAGCATGAAATTTGAAGGAAAATCAGTGGTAAATTGGGGGTTAGGGCTTGGTTAATTGGAGAGTTTTGAGTGGTGATTGAGGGACCCTTTGAGGTCTAATTTTGGTACTTTTGGTATGACTGAACTAGTGAGAGCGTGAGGATTCCGAATTTGTAAATTTTACCCGATTCCGAGACGTGGGCCTGGGGGCAATTTTGTCATTTTTCCTAATTTCGCGTATTAGCTTAGAATTAATTAGTTAAATTAGTTACTTGAAGTGTTATTTACATTATGCAAAAACTTTGAATAGATTTGGGGCATTTGGAATCGGATACTCGTGGCAAGAACGTGGTATAGACTTGATTGAGCTGATTCGAGGTAAGTGGCTTGTCTAACCTTGTGTGGGGGAACTCCCCTTAGGATTTGGTACTGTGATATCTGAAATGCCTTGTACATGAGGTGACCAGCGCGTACTTGTGCTGATTGTTGAAAATCCTGTTTTCCATTTAAGTATCTATATTTCGTATTTTATTTCACTGTTTACGCTACTTGAACTTTGAGCTTACTGTTAGCCTAGGAAAGCATGCCTAAATGACTAAATTGTCTACTTGCTTAAACTGCCTTATCTGAACTCTGTGCAGCATGCTATGTTAGAATTATCTGTCTATTTTGATATTTAATTGAATTGAGTTGATTATTCTTGTGTTGTTGCTGCGTGTTTACATTGGGACTATGGGCGGTTCCCGGTAGATCCCCCTTGTCTGTTTATTTAGGGCTACGGATGTGGTATTCCAGTAGATCCCCCTGCACAGTGATATGGACTACATGACAGCACCCGGGAGATCCACTAATTATTTACTTTTGGGGGCTACAGGACGAGATCCTGGTAGAACCCCGGTTGTTATCTCTAAGTTGAGTTCTATACCTTTTGTGATTATTTGCCTTGGATGTGGTTGGTGTTTCTCTCATTATCTGTATTTCTTTACTACTGCTCATCTTTCTTATATATTATTGTATATGACCGATAGGGCCCTGACCTTCCTCGTCACTACTCGACCGAGGTTAGGCTTGGCACTTACTGGGTACCGCTGTGGTGTACTCATGCCCTTTCCTGCACATGTTTTTGTGTGTGCAGATCCAGGTACGTCCACTCAGTCTTATCACCCTTGAGGCGAGGTGCTTCTATAGAGACTTCGAGGTACATCTGCCGCGTCCGCAGACCGAAAAGTCCCTTTCTATTCCCTGTACTAGTATAGCCCTTCTGTATCTTCCTTGTTGATATACATTTCTGGAGTTAGAGCCTTTTATGTTACTCTTAGCTTGTGATTCATGGGATTTCGAGTTTTGGGAGTGTTCAGTTGGAAATCTTATATTGTTATATGCCGGGCGGCATCTTAAACACTGTTATATTTTATTATATTGGTTTTTATTTGTTTTTTTTCCGCAATTGTTTATTTTTCCGCATTTGTTAGGATTACCTAGTCGTAGAGACTAGGTGCCGTCACGACTGTTAATGAAGGGCAAACTTGGGTCGTGACAAGTAGAGTCTCGCGGATCGGTAAAAAGACGTCTGTACTTATCTTCGGGAGGCTACAGGTCTGTTAGGAGCACTTCCCTTCTTGATTTCCTCATCGTGCAATTTGATTCCTTTGAGGCTTATGCGTTTGTTTCCTTCCCAATCAATCTTATGCGACGAGAAGCGCTTATTATAAATCAGGAATTGAGAAATTTTAAAGGTACTACAGAGGTGGTGCGGGATGCTTCTCCCAGCGTAGTTGATTTGACTATTGTCGTTGCCTTGTGGATGGATATTCTGTCGTTTCAGCTCAGTAGTCGTACTTCTTAGAGCTCTGAGGCTAGGCACAAGTTGCCATTATACTTATGAATGGTTGTCGCGCATTATTGATGTGATAGTAGGATGCTTGCCTACGTGTCGGGGCAGTGAACGACTCGAAGGGAGGTTTACTCAGTGTATGATTTAGAGATTCGGTATTTTATTCCCGACAGGGGAAAGGCAATCGGGCTAAGAATGTTCAGATTTGGGTTGATGGAGTAGCGAGGCTTGGTATTTGCGAGTGTGGTGGAATTTTCATATGTGATGAGGTGTCGTTGTCCTTGTTGAATGTGCTAAGTTCGCCGGTGTTGAGACCTTCTACAATTCGCCTTTGGGGTAGGATATTGTAAGATAGCAATGGAGAAGCGGCTGTCAGAGATCGCAGGGTGCAGTGGTTCAGGATTGAATCGATGTTTATGATGTCGATGGCTCGAGAAGAGATGATCTCCGAAGAGGCTTAATGTTAGTAGCGGTCTATTGGTTCAAGGGCTACTGAGTTAGATTTTTGATAGAAGGCATCAGCTGGGTGGCGAAGGATGATGAAGGACATGTGGGAAGTGTTATGGCGGTGGTTAAATTTCTAGAAGGTCAAGTGTAAGAAGCGCAAGTCGAATAATTGCTTAAAGAAGAGGGTTTGGCCAAAGTGGGAGAGTGGCAGAGCAGCACGTGGATGCAGTGGCAGGATAACTACACCCTTGAGGAAAGTTTTGAGTGAGTTGGGAATTTTTAGTGGACGGTGATTGGGTCTGCGAGCTTAATTTGAAATATTGGCTGGCATAACGGCGGGAGATTTGATATGGCGGAAAGGAGCTGCTTGTTATGAAGAAGGATACAACATAACTTTGAATTGGAAGATATTGTCGCACATTTAGTTAATGTCTACGAGGAGTGAATGGACTTGTGCAGCTGGTGAATAAGCACGGGCTCAGGTGGGTTATCTCCTATGAGCAGGTCAGCGGTTGCGTGGTTGGTGAAGCTCCTGCGAAGGATTTTACTAGCTATCCGGTAAGAGGTCTAATATGTGAATGTTGCTAGAGATTCAGAGTGTTCATGAAATGCTAAAGGAAGGATTTCGAGGAATCTGGCGGTTTAATCGCGCAAGGTCATGTCAATAAGAGATAAAAAATCTTGGTGGGTTCCAAAGTTGTGTAATAGTGGCTTCAAGCTAAGTGGGAGAGTCCCACCGCCTACGGTTGGATTGCCTAGTCGCCTATTTGTGATAGTTATCAACATATTGATGGGTTACTGCGACTAATGAAAGAGAACATCAGTGGTAATTTGAGCAAAGGAATTGAAGAATATGTTCTATAATTGGCATCATCGATTCATGTTCAGGCTTTGGGAAGACTCAGGAATTATGCTTCGCGTAGAAGTGAGTTGCAAGGAAGGTGATTCGGCCGGGTGCTTCTTTGAGAGGGTGGTCATGTGCTAGCGGAATCTTGCAGTTGATTATATTGGGACCAAGGCAGAGTGGGTGACTCTCAATATCGGTCCTAGTGGGTTCAAAGGTTATGCTGTGGCGCCTAAGGGTTTCAAGTCCATGGTATGGTTGAGTATCGAGCTTTTGCAGCAGATTATGATAAGGAGCTTGGAGTGTTCTGTGTTATCTTCGGTCTACGGTATAAATTGAGAGGAATGGGAGAAAATGACTTCAGATTCATAGAGGAATTATCAGAATGGGTGTATCAGTTGAGGATGCAAATATGTGCATAACGAGGGTATGAGATGATTCGTGGGAATTGAGACAGCGTGGTCTTGTGAAATAAGGTCACTCAGGATGAGTGCGGATTTGGGTTCGTGATGTTTTGAATGGGGCTACTATTATTCCTAAGTCAAGCCCGGAGTAAATTGGAAGAAGTAAAATTAGTCAGCAATGGTTGAATTGGTATAATGGTGGCAATGATTAGTTCCTTCAGTGTGTTAAGTTATACACATGATTACAGTAGTACGTGCGAGGTTTGACGGTCGCCGTAATTGATTTTATTTGGAGGAGTTCGAGTATTATGGCCTATTATGTGCAGATGGATCCCGGAAGAGTTATGGTGGTTTAGACCACTACTTGAGGTTGGTATTTTCTGCGGTTATGAGAAGTTACTCGCGTGTTGCTATGGTCCTCTTGGAATGAGTTAAGTAAAAAGTTTCCAGGTGAGGATATGTTTACCATATTAGTGGTTCAGGAGTTATGATGAAAATCTTGTGCTATCGCATATTGGCATGTTGGGTGCAGTGAGTGGTATGGAATTTGAAAGTGAAGATCAAGGTTGCGGTTCGGTGTTGACAGGGATGTCACGAGCTCAGATGAGCAGGAAAGGGATTTGAATGTTTTGAGTAAGCTGGCATTGTCTTCAACGCCGCCTGAGATTGGTGTTTTGTGAACAAGGATTTGCATCCCGGTTAAGGGTTCTTGATCGATTTTCAGCGTTAGTGTGGCCGGTGGTATGGATGTATAGACCTGTTATCCGTTACGAAAGGTCGTGGGAGCGTGCCCCACGGGAATGTTGTATAAGTGTGGCATGTAGTCATTTGATTGATTGAAGAATTAAACCCAGTATGAAGATTGTGGTGATATCGTAATTTGAGAATTGATGCCTGGAGGGCATTCAATTTATGGGGTTGTGGACTGTGGAGGACTACTCCAGTTATGATGGTTGTTTTGTGTGTTATGGGAAAAGGGGGTTATTATGCACCCAGGAAAGATTATGGACCAAGTTCGGTACGATCAGAATCGGCTTGAGGTCTGTGAATGGATTTAAGTATGAATATGAGCTCTATATCAGGCCGGATGTGTTCATTTCAGCATAGCGCTCCTTATGGAGGAGTATTCGGACGTTGGATGTTATTTCGTCGTCGGCTATTTCATGTAATGCTATATTGTGCTGTGTGAGTTGTGAAGGGCTCGATAATTTTCTTATGTGTTGAGGTTCTGCGTAGTGATGGTGTTATGTGAGCAGGATGGCTCTTTAGTTTCAGAACATATATCGCGCGTCAGTTGTGCTTGAGTTTGTTAGCTTATGGCGCTATATGTCTCCCCAGGGATGGTATTATGCACTTAGCGTGCTTGTGACCGATATTTTTGGTATTTTGTTGTAATGAGCAATTTAGCTCGGTGTGTATCTCCTTATGTGAATTTTATGTGTGGATCGGGTGGCACGCCACCATGGGTATGTTGTTTGGATCGGGTTGCACGCCGCAACATTATGAGGTTGAGTACAGTTCCCTATACCTGTTGTGAGCACGTGATTTTTGCCCTATATGAATTACTCCCACAAATTCAAAACAAAACAATTTTTTTCCATTGTTTGCAATTTTGTGGCATTTTCTGTCAATTGTTCGCATTTGTCTGTGCATGTTTATTTTATTTAATTAACGAAAAATATAAAAAATATATTGCATGTGCATTTAGGAGTTAACTTTGCATTTTTAGGAATCAATTAGCAATTAAAAAAGGAAAACACAAAAATAGTTTAATTTGCACCTTTTAGTTTTAACTTTGATTTTAATTTGTTTTTTTTAATTAATTGTGATAATTATCATTTAGGTTTAATTAGTGTTTTTAGGTTAATTAGGTTCTACGAATTAATTTAGATTTTCATTTTTTAAAAAAAGAAAGAAAAAGAAGAAGAAAAAGAATTAATTTGGAAAGAAGTATATAGGACTTGAGAAGTCATTTTGGGCCTTATCTTAGTCCCAAAAATTCGCAACCCACTTTGCTCTTCAAACCCACCCCAATCCGACCCAAACCCACCCCACTACCCGGTCAGCCCCTTTAAAAACCCAAACGGCGTCGTTTTTGTAATGGCTAACCTTGGCCATTGATCTCTGATGATCGGACGGCCCTGGAACTGTGTGGACTTTTATACATATATGTCTGAAAGCCCCCCCCCCCCCACTTGTCTCTCTCAGAACCCTCTCCTTTAGAGACCTCTCACCAAACCCTAAATCGCCGCCTCAAATTCCACCACCTCAAGGTGGCGGCGCCACTCCCTTTCCCCACCAAATTAACACCCCTGAACCCCCTTTTCCCCCTCATTCCAAAACTCCACCTCACTTCCTTCGAATCTTAACAGAACGTCCCGAATCTTGATTTGAAGAAGGCAGCCCTAAGTCTCCAAAATGAAAATCAGTGGTCGCGTTGAGGGTTTGAAGCCGGAAGGGGTTTTATGCATGTGTTTTCATTTGAGAACACTTGATTAAAACCCATTCCGGTCAAAATCGGAGGACACCGGAGGTCCGTTCAAGCCAACTGTCTGCCTATCTGTTTGGGGTATCTCTGTTCTTTTCCTCTTATTTCTTTATTTTTGTCTCCTTTTTCTCGTCTCTTTTATGCTTTTTCTCATTCTTTTTGTTTTTGTCTCGTTCGACCAATAGTGAAACTAGATAACAATAATTTTGTTAGTATTTTTGTTTAATTACTCCAAACGAGCTTAGGGTTAATCTTGTTTTGTTTATTATGTTATTATTGATCTTTCATTTTTTTTAATTCATAAGTGTCAAGTTAATAGTTAGCAAAGAATTAAATTGGTTACTTCTTTTACTGTCAATTAGTTTTGTTAGGGCTGGGGTCAGAATTTGAGTTTTGAATGTTCATTTAGATTGGTTTAGAATCAGCTTTGGGCCTTTTGAGTCTTTCATGACCCATTTAGGAAGAGAAGGGTCATCCCAATTAGTTAAAGGCCCAGGTCTGATTTGCCTTGGGTCAATCTGACCTAGGTTGGTTTTCAAGGTAAATTTCAGGGGTAACTAAGGGTAACTTGGGTAGTCCACTTAGGGAATCTTTCAATAACTATTTTAGGAAGCTTCTTGGAAGCTACAAATAGACTTGCTTGGCAAACAAGTCAAGAATTCAGGGACTTTTGAGCAAAAATGAAAGTTGGGAGGGATTAAAGGGCAAAACTGAGCCTATTTCAGCTGCCCTAGTAGCTTGCCTATAAAGGATTGCTAAGAAAAAGCTCAGGGGAGAACTTCAGAGATACAATTTTGAGAAAATACAAAATGGCTACAGTTTTTTTTTACTGTTGGATTGAACATTTTTTTTTCTGATTTCTAAAATTCCTAATCTGCAAAAACAACTTCTGGTTCATTAGAGATTAAAAATGGATCGAAATTATAGTGGGTTGAAATCTGCTGAGTTTACTGTTAGATTGAGTTGGGTTTTGGAGTATTTCAAGTTGATTTTTCTGGGTTCTGCTGAAGCTAACCTCTACTGCTGCTCTGCTGACCCTCATTTGTTCTTTCATTTTCAATTTTCAGGTATCTCCTTAGGCCAGAAATACTGATTGAGTGCTGGTTATGTGAATCAAATGGAAATCCGATGGAATATAGGCTGTTTTGCCATAGTTTCTCTTTGTTTTTTTCCTTACTGTTTAAATGCCATGTATTAAATTTGTAGTGGTGGATGTTAAACGAGCTGGTACTGGTATTATAAATTGGGTTTGTGTTTTAGTTGATTGTTTGGTTTCAACATTAAGCAACATGTTTAGAAGGTGTATGAGCAGGATTGTGGACTGTTTGTATGACAAATTAACTGTGGGTTTTAACTATTCAGTTTACTTTGATTTGTATTCTGGGTCACAGACTTTGGCTTAAGTTTCTGTCAAAAATCAGTAAGGTTTTAGTTCTATTATCTATTTGAATCCATCGGAATGTGGGTGTTTGGCTTGTGCGTGTATTAATGTTGTTTTATAAGCATGTTTGCCCATGAGCCTAAGGTTTTAGATCATGTTGGTTTATTAGGCCCCTTTGGAAGTCTCCATTTATCATGTGCATGGATTAAGCCAAAGTTTGAAATGTGCATAACTGTTCTTGTGAAGTCATTTTAAAGACTGATGTCCATAGTTCCAGCATGTTTGCTCATGAGCCATAATGAATTAGTGATGGTTTGATCTGAGAACATTTGGTCAAATTATTCCTTGTTAAGACAATTGTAAATATGGAAGTTAATTAGGCAATTTGTGTCCTTTAGATTCAGAAATAATTGCGAGCTTAATCCCACTTAGTTTTTAATCTAAATTAATTGTTAGTTTGTAAAAATCTGGGCTTAAAGCCAGCCCAAGTAGTGAAATCAGCCTCAAGAATGAAGGCACAACCTTGAGCTGTTTTGGTTTTGTCAATCTTCATCATGACGGGCCCACTTTGAGCCCCAGAGCTTGCAATTGCTTTTGGTTTAATGTTGACTTGGCACGTTAAAATATGACTGCTTTCAGCTTTTGTGGAGGTTCGATATGAGTATCACGGAAGATTCTATTTGCACGCATCTCATACGGACTGGGCTCGTTGGTTGGGTTTGAGTTTTTCTCTAAAAATAAAGCAGTACCTTCTTTTGGTTTTCAACAAGTCTATTAGACGATATTTGAGTAATTGGAATCCTGCAGTCTTCTTTAAGCAATTAATATTTTTTTTTGGATTGGAGGTGAGCCATATTAGATAATACAAATAGTCTATGGCCCTCCGAACCTTAGTTTAAATACCCTTTTAAAATGGAATTGAGGTGTGCCGCGCTAAATAAAATCTCAAATGCGTGGCCCTCATTTAATTATTTCTTTTAAAATCCTTAGAATTCGAGGCATGCCATCTAGTGGAATTTCCATGGCCCTCGCAAAGTTGCAAACGCGTAGTTGCTTTAGGCGCGTTCTTTTAATAACCTACCTTCCTAAACTCGGGTGCGCATTTATGTGACCCAAATCCAAATCTCAACAATGTTAGATAAAATATGTCGAGAGCCACGGGTGCATTTATGTGACGTGGTTCAAGATGTATTTTAAATGACGTTGCAATTTTCCTTAAAAATAATTAAAAGCGGCTAATAAGTTAAAATTGAACCATAGGCTAAAACATGTGTTAAAATCAGATATTAGGCCACTTATAACAGTTGAGCGACCGTGCTAGAACCACGGAACTCGGGAATGCCTAACACCTTCTCCCGGGTTAACAGAATTCCTTACCCGGATTTCTGGTTCGCGGACTGTAATACAGAGTCAACCCTTTCCTCGATTCGGGATTTAAACCGGTGACTTGGGACACCATAAATCTCCCAAGTGGCGACTCTGAATTCTTTAAATAAGTATAATCCCGTTTCGATTGTCACTTTAAGTTGGAAAAAACTCCCTTATTATACCCTTCACGGGGGTGTAGGAAAAAGGAGGTGTGACAGCTCTGGCGACTCTGCTGGGGAAAAGAACCCAGAATCTCTGGTTCAGGGTTCAGAATTCGAGCTTAGATGAATTGTTATATTTTGGCTTTATCTGTTATTTGATTTTATTACATGTTTGGGCCTGATGTGCTAAATGACGCTTTTACCGCTTTGATATTATCTGAACTGTATATAAACTGCTACGAAAACCCTTCTCTTCTCTCTCCTGAGGAGTGCACGCTGGTCGTGACTTCTTTCTGTTAGTGTCATGTCCCAAAAAGAACGAGGTTCAGACAAGTTGCAAAGCCGGATGGTCTTTTGGTTACCGGTACGCAGCCCCCCTTCGGCTCGAGTTGTCTGCTCGGGTAAGCCAGGTCTAGAACAAATAAACCCAGGTTTTAAACTTAGAATAACTCAGCCTCATGCCGGATCCCTAGTAGGAGCGTTTGTTGCATCACGTGCATTTGACTTAGGGGACTCAACACAGGGGTTGGGTCCGTCTAGGACAGGCGTACCAAAAATAACAGACCATCTTGATGCATCCTATGTGCTACATGTTGCATTTCTTCAAGGTTAAAAAGGGTCATTTGGCAGACCAATGAAAGTTGGGGGCAAATGAAAAAATGAAAAAAAAAGAGAGAAAAAAAGAGAAAAAGAGAGAGTGAAGTGTGAAGGTAAAGCGAGTTGGGCCCAGTTTTGTTGTTAAAAAAAAGAGCTTGAAAATTCAAAAAAAAAGATTTTGCACTTTTTCATCATTTTCCGAAAATCAAAAAAAAAAAGGAAAAAGAAAATCCAAAAAGAGTTTGCATGTTTCATCATTTTCAAGGAAAAGACAAAAAATATATTTTCTCTAAATTAGTTATTTTTTTAATTCTCGCCCGTATCCAATCTGCCCGAACTAAGCAAACCTGATTCTCGTCTTTCGGGGCGTGATACGTAGGAAACCCACAAGGGTCCGGTCTTCCTAGTAAATGTTAGGTTCTTGGTTTGCGGGGTCTTAGCCAAATTTTGCACTTCTAGCCACCTTTTGGCTAAATAAGTCATTTTGCAAAAATAGCCTCAATCATGTCTTGCATGTGTCCAGTAGCGAGTGTTATTGTCTCACATAGCGTTGGTTTAAAGTTTTCTCATACAGGTGTGGATCTACTTACCGAAGTTTGAGCATCATAGAGCCCCAGGACCATTTAGTCAAGATCGCTTATTCAGGAGTGGATTGAAAGGAGATTTATTAGTTTTTGAGTCTGTTTTTCTTTTTATGTCATCTTTTACCTTTTAGTTTTGTACAATAATGTCGAGTCTTTTAGGAATTGTTATAAATTGGATCATTATGAGTATTTGAACATATGTTAATGGATTTGCATAAGTATTGGCTAGTTTTGGAGCATTTTTGCATCGATTTGAGTATTCGGAAGGGCATGGAATGCCGGTTATGGAACTTCGGAGCGAGGTGAGTCTCCTTTCTAACCTTGTAAGAGGGAATTGTCCCCATAGGTGAATTAATTGAACATGTTCTATTAATTGTGGGGGCTACGTACGCACGAGGTGACGAGAGTCCGTGCGTAGCTACTATTATGCTTAAGTCCGGGTAGTCTAGGACCCAATAGCATGCTTTACTTGCAATATTTGAAATATTGTTGTCAATTTAAAATGCTTAAAACATATTGAACGTTGTATAATATTTTTCTAAAAGACTGGACATCGTTTCTTGATTTTTAAAAGAGAAATTGTCTTTCCTTAATAATTGCTCCCTGATAAATTCTTGATTGATTGTTGTTGTGTTTATTTATATTTGACCATGTCGCATGGATGATTCACGAGCGGGGTAATAGATGCATCTATGGTTCGCGCCATTCGAACCTCTGGTGGTGCACAGTTTATATATTGTTGGATCGGGCCGTACGACCTCAGCAAGATTTGCGCATGCTTGTATTGCTTGCCTTGAAATTTATTGAAGTTGATATTGTTTCTTCCCGGCTTGAGAATATACGTATAAATGATGAAAAGAAATTTGGGAATTTTGCCTATAAAAGAAAGAATTGTTTACTTGCTACATTCTATTGAATTACAATCATGTTTATAAAAATCCTCGATTTATTATATTATTGACGTATCATTACTGGACCACTAGTAAGTATCGAAGTCGACCTCTCGTCTCTACTTCTTCGAGATTAGACGGGATACTTACTGAGTACACGTTGTTTTCGTACTCATGCTACACTTGCTGTGCATTTTTGTTGCACAGGCGCATGTACTTCTAGTGGCTTACTGGGCGTAGCAGCCTGGAGGATACTGGGACTAGGTGAGCTGCATTTCTCGAGGCGACCCGCAGCCAGTGTAGTCTCTTTCAGCGTATTGTATTTACTTCTGTCCAATTTGTATTCCGAAGAGTTATTGTACTTTATTCGATTCTCTTAGTAATTGCTCATGCACTTGTGACACCGGGTTCTGGGATGTCTGTGGGATTATTCAATATTTTGAAATTGTTAAGATATTATTAATTATTCAGTGGAACTTATTCTTTATTGCTTAAATAGATAAATGAAGTAAATTCAGAAATATCTAAAACGAGAAGTTACTAGTTAATTAGTGTTGGCTTGCGTGACAATGGTATCCGGCGCCATCACGGCCCTTAGTGGATTTTGGGTCGTGACACCATGCCTATAGAAAATAAAAATAATCAATTCTGCGTATAGTTATCATGCCTATAGGAAATATCAGTTTTGCGCTTAGATATCATGCCTATATGAAATAAGTATAAAATTAGTCTTGACACTTAGACATCATGCCTATTGGAAGTAAGTGTGAAAATCAGTTTCTGTGTTTAGATATCATGTCTATAAGAAATAATGCATATAATCAGTTTCAGCACTTAGAAAGCATGCCTATAGGATCTAAAAGATAAAATTTGTCTGTTAAAATCAATAACAGGTTTACAGCTTAGATACCATGTCTATAGGGTTCTACTCGACTATCACTTAGGCAAGCCTGTAGGATAATTAAAATTCTGGGTCTAAAAACTGTGACTGCTTGTTTAACATGTGCCCAGATTCAGAGTATTAACCAAATCAGTAGGCAAACTGATAGGCACTCGTCTGCTCGCTTTAAAACTACTGTATATTCTGCTTTGTGCTCATTTAGATCTCCTGGCTATAGGATCCTAAAATCATTTAAAAATTGCTTGTTTGAACAACGTGCATTTGTTTGTCTATTTGTGGAGGTTAACATGAGCCCACTTAATTGCTCCTTATGTGACAGTCCTACTTGACTTTTGTTTGTCACTTAGTTTTCTCCTTTTAAACAACATAGGAGAGTCTAGAACCACCTTAAATAGAGGTCCTAAACACCTCCAGGGCTAGAGGTAAGGGACGGGTAGTGCACGCATAAGGTACGTACTGGATGTTATTAGAACGCTTAGGTAATAATTGAAAAGGGGAGGGTAATTGGGTAGTAAAGGAGATGATGACCTGTGCGCTAATGCTACGCGTAGCACCTCAATTTCGGGAAGTTTACCGAGTATTGCATGGAAATGATCCTGTAGGCTAATAAACTTAGGACCCTTTTTATTCCCATCTTAAAATAATCTCCATTTGTTTGAACTGCTTTTTTTCCTTAAAGACTAATTTTCTTAGGTTGAGTTTGGCCGGGACAGTGCCTAACACCTTCCCTTCAAGGTAATTTCGAGCCCTTACCTAATCTCTGGTAATGTAAACTGGTTTCACGAGTTAATTGTTCTAGGTGCCCTAACGCACCTTAATCCGTTAGGTGGCGACTCTTCAAATCTCATACCCAATTCCCAAAAGGAAAGGAGTTGTCCCAAAATGTCGAAACCCGGACTCCGCGAGGAAAAAGGGGGCGCGACAGCATGGCGACTCTGCTGGGGATAATTAGGCTCTTACCATAACAAACTTGCTTTTTGTGAATTAGTCTTAAGCATGCTTTATTCTATNTTCCAAGTAAAGAAAGAGTAAAATGGAATAGATTAATGTTTGCAACCACCAACCATAAATAAAGAACAAGAATTGAATAAATATCAACCAACCATTATATATATATTCAATGTTAAACACCCATTAACATTACACCCATCTAGGGTCCACAACCTTAGTATTTAAAACTAGCTACTCATACTAAAATACAAGAACAAAGCATTTAATAAAGACATAAATCTTACAAAAGTGCAAGATTCCTTCTTCACAAAGTGTCACGCCCCGAACCTGGGCCTAGACGTAACACGGCACTCGGTGCCTGACTACATGTGACCGAGCGAACCAACTGGCTGGCTGAATCAACATGTGGTATCATAACATACTGAATGCGGAAAATAAACTAANCTTTCCCCCTCAAGTTGTCCATTTGAGGGTACCAGTCTAGACTTCTATAGAAACCTTACTCTGATTAATTGTACATGCATCATTGTCAAACCTAGCCGGGTTAATATGTTGTCCACATAATAACCCTTTATGACAAGCCTCGTCTAAAAGTCCACCGGGTTTTCCATAATCCCAACGGACGCAACCACGATTTTATGCATTAATTTTGGAGAAATAAGTGCTAATACGCTAATCATTGTTGTATAAATAGTCAAATCTGGAGGGGGAAAGGGCCTAACCATATTTGTTTTGCAGAAAATGAGGCACGAAGTCCCCAGGTTCGGCAAGGTCTGTAACATACCACCATTGTTGCTAGATTGGTGGGAGGATCTTCCATCAAGTGATAAAAATCATGTGAAAAGGGTCTTGGGAAATTTGCCTTCTTTATTGGACTTCCAGCCGAACAACATGTTAATCGAAGCTGCCACAATGTTCTGGGACAAAGAAAGAGTCGTGTTTCGCTTTGGAAACATAGAAATGACCCCTCTCTTGAAAGAAATAGGGGGATTCGCTGGGCTACCTTGGGATAGTCCTGGTTTATTGGTGCAGGAAAATCGCACTACTCGGGGGTTTCTGAAGATGATGGGATTAAAGAAGAATGATGACTTGGAGTGCCTGGAGAATTCCTACATACCCTTCGACTTCCTCTATGAACGATACGGTCACAATAGATCTTATCGTATTTTTGATGACGAATTCTCCATCACTTTCTTGGGTTGGATTCACCGCAGGGTTTTTGTGTTCATCGTCTGTTTCTTGGGTATGATAGTGTTCCCGATCCAAGGGGATAGAATCTACACCAGACTGGCCATGGTAACCAAAACCTTGATGGATGGGATCAAGGGGCAGATATATACCATTGTCCCTATGATCATAGCAGACATATACCGGGCCTTAGAGCGCTGTCAGAAGGGGTACAAATACTTTGAAGGTTGCAATCTGCTGCTACAAGTTTGGTTGTTAGAGCATCTCCAAAAAGGTCAATACCGTCAAGAGCTTCCGCGAAGACCGTGTAATGATCACATAGCTTTCCATCATCCTAAGAGAATGACCTATATCCCAGACAGGTTTGCTCAACCTGAAAATGTTATAGGATGGGTGCAGTTGTTCAACAATTTGACCGAGGATCAGGTTCAATAGATGTTCGAATAGTTCCCTACCGACGAGTTCATCATCAGATCTATGGATGTTCCACACTTGGTACTGATCGGGTTAAGGGGCATATACCCTTATGCTCCCATCAGGGTTATGAGACAGGCAAGCAGGAAGCAGGTCATACTGCGAGTTGCTAAAATGAGTCACCATAGGGCAGATTTTCAGGATGACGACGTCCCATACAAATGTGAAGCTCAGCATATGTGGCATTTGAAAATTATCATGGAAAAGGATACCATCGAGCCAGATTGATATCATGCCGGTCATGTGTACTTTTACCCATCATGGTTAGAAGATAACATAACAGGGATATTCGAGCCAAGGGTTGGTCAAGGAAATAGAGTCATAGATGAAGTTGCCGAAGCACGGGTGAAATATAACAAACTGCACAAAAGAGTTCACGAGTCCGAGGCCGAGCACTTGGAGCGACACAAGACCAATATGGAACTAATTAATGAATGGAGGGAGATGGCTGTTAAATCAAGCGAAAGGTTGGAATATCTGGAGTACAGTCTGATGGAATTGGAGGGAAAGATGAGGAAGAGAGTCACCGATTGCCAGAACATCAAAGGAAGTGAAGGAGGACATTTAGCAAGGGCATACATACTGTTGAACCTGCGCGAACTGGGGAATTTGATCGACAAATCCAAAAATATCCAGCCTGGAGAAGGTCCTTCCGGGACCAAGTAGATTAGGTTTATCTACTTTTTCAAATGTAATAAGGCCAAGTGCCATCAGTGACTTATCTTATTTAGTGTCGTTTTAGATTCATCTATTTTTACATTAATGAAATGAGGCAATTATTGGCACTGAAATTCTCCAAATCAACGTGTCGCTAGGCCTACCTCGGGCACAACGAGGCTCCCAAATTAGGACGCGGATTTACATTGCCGCAATATGTGTTTGAGTACTGCAAACATTTTCAGAATCCTTACTGACTTATTTACCTTTTGTTTTTCTTTATTTTTATTATTCCCGTCCCCTAAGGTTGGTTCGCACATACTGGCATCATCAACATATCACACCAGATCTAGAGGCCCTCCACCTCCTCCTCCTCCAAGTAATCCGAAAAGCAGAGAAAAAGATAAGATGGATAATTTGAGTGGTATCAGAAAAGAAAATGCTGAGAATATTGAAACTTCAAACGGTCGGAGTACTCCGACCCAGAATGATTTGGTCCTATGATTGGAGCAGAAAATACTGGAGTTACAAGGAGAACTTGAGCAGGTCCGTAACTTGGCAAACCTCTCCCTCACTCTGAACGTCCCAGACGTTAACCAACAAAATACTCAAAACCCAGCACCTCCTCAAAATACGCCAAACCAATGTCCACAAAATCCTCCCGCACCCCATCAATACGCCACGCCACCTCAAAATCCCAATCCTCTACCGGTACCTCCTCCTCCTCAACACCAACATCTTCCTACCCAGTACCCACAAACCACTACCTATCACACTCCTCAGAACACACCACAACTTATTCTCGATCCTTAAAACTCGACCAACGACCACCACTACACCCAAATCCCTGGCACCCACCAAAACGGCCCCATATATGTGGAAACCATACCTCACTCCACTCAACCAATCTCCTATACACCAGAATCCGTTGAGAAGGACCTGCTCATCAAGAACATGGCCGAGGAGCTCAAGAAGTTGACAAGTCGAGTTCAGGGTGTTGAAGGAGGTAAAGGGATAGAAGGTCTGAACTACGAGGATTTATGCATAAAACCAGATGCGGAACTGCCGGAGGGTTACAAACCTCCCAAGTTTGAAATGTTTGATGCAACGGGTGATCCCAAGGTTCATTTAAGAACCTATTGTGACAAGCTCGTGAGGGTCGAAAAAGATGAAAGGATTCAAATGAAGCTCTTTATGAGAAGTCTTACCGGAGATGCCCTGTCCTGGTACATAAGCCAGAATCCTAAGAAGTGGACCAATTGGGTTAGCATGGCATCAGATTTTATGGACCGGCTTAGGTTTAATACGGAGAATGCACCGGATGTCTTTTATATCCAGAACCTAAAGAAGAAGCCAATTGAGACCTTCCGCGAGTGTGCTACTCGGTGGAGGTCGGAAGCAGCTAAGGTCAGACCAGCGTTAGACGAGGAACAGATGAACAAGTTCTTTGTCAGGGAACAGGACCCACAGTATTATGAAAGGCTAATGGTCATTGAGAATCATAAGTTCTCCGATATCATTAAACTCGGAGAAAGGATTGAAGAGGGTATTAAAAGCGGGATGGTGACAAATTTCGAGGCACTGCAGGCCACGAACAAAGCATTGCAATCAGGCGGCATATCAAAGAAGAAAGAAGTAGGGGCAGTAATGGTGGCCCAAGGCCCAAAATCTCCACTCACATACCAAACACCTCCACCTACATACCAACCCTCACCTCCCAGATATTTTCAACCCGCCACCACCTATCACACTTATAACACCCAGCCAACCTACTATCATTCACCTCCAACTCGTCCAAATTACCAAAAACCCCAACGTAATTTTGATCGCAAACCACCCAGACAGTACACCGCCATTGCTGAACCCAACAACCAGCTGTACGAAAGGTTGAAGGCTGTTGGTTATGTCACCCCTATTCCTGCTGTGGCAATGGAGAATTCATCTCAATGGGTCAACCCGAATAAAACTTGTGCATATCATTCCGATATGAAAGGGAACACTATTGACGAGTGCCCGACATTGAAAGATAAGATCCAGACAATAATAAGGTCATACAGGCAAAGGAAGATGTACCCAACATCCGCAACAGTCCGCTTCCAGATCATAGGGGCGAAGGGATCAATGTGATAGAAACGGATGAGGAGTGGGATCCCGAGGGATCAATTGGACTTTTCAAAGAGGGTGACGATCCTAAGAAGCCCGCAGTCACGCTCAATCCTATTATGGTCCAGGTACACCTGCCAATTGAGGTTGAGGTAACTGCATCGGTTCCATTCGAGGTAGAAGTGACACCACCTGCAGCCACATCTGTTCCATTTGAGGTAGAAGTGGCCACACCTTTCACAGTGTCAGTATCAACCATGCCTCTTTTCAAGTCCAATGCCATACCTTGGGATAACGTTGCCAAGGCTAGGCGAAAGGGAAAAGCAAGGATGGAAGAATCTGGTGCCGCACAGGGAATGACCAGAACTGGAAGGATCTATACACCCAAAAATTTGAAAGGATCAAGCAAGGAGGATGCTACCAAGCAACCTGTCATTGAAACTGGACTAGACGATCTTTGGAGGAAAGTACAGGCGAGAGAATACTCTATCGTCGATCATTTAAACAAGACTCCTGCCCAGATATCCATCTCGTCGCTATTGCAAAATTCTGAGGCACATAGGAGTGCTCTAATGAAGGTGTTGAATGAATCTTATGTGCCCAATAATATCACCAGTGGAGAGATGGCCAACATGGTAGGGCAAGTACTGGAGATTCACCAGATCACCTTCCACGAGGATGAACTAGCGCCTGAAGGGTTAAGTCACAACAACGCACTACATATCACAGTACAGTTTGAGGACAAATTCGTCGCCAGGGTTTTAATAGATGGGTGTTCAAGCCTCAACATTTGCCCATTAACTACTCTGAAAAGGTTAGGCAAAGATTTCCATGAGATACGAGCGGGGAGTATGAACGTGAAAGCATTTGATGGATCTCAAAGGGCCACGATTGGAGAGATTAACCTTTGTCTGCAGATGAGACCAACTTGGTTCGACGTTGAGTTCCAAGTATTAGACATATAAGCTACATACAATCTTCTATTGGGACGACCTTGGATACATGCTGATGGGGCTGTGGCTTCCACGCTACACCAGGCCGTGAAGTTCGAATGGAACCATCAGGAGGTAATCATTCACGGAGATAGAAGTAACCCCATTTACACTAGTCAAACTATCCCGGTTATCACGAATAGAAGAAGGCTGGGTGGAGAAACTTACCACCACATTGAACATGTCAATGCAATTGAGAAGGACAAGTGGTGGAGTAACAAAATAGAAAGCATACTGGCATGGTCTGGGTATGAACCCGGCAAAGGGCTTGGGAAGAAACTCCAGGTCATTACCAAACCGATACCGATGAAACGTCACGACACAACTTTCGGGCCGGGATATCCATACACCTGGAAAGAATATAATGATTGGTCACCACCATGGCGTGGTCCTTATTATCCTCTCGAGCAGCCAGTGCCACATCTGAGTCAGACTTTTCACCGGGCCGAGGATATGGATTGCAATGCGATAGTTGAGGAGGAGGAGGAGGAGGAAGAAGGCCTCACCATTCAGACTGTGGAGAAGGGTGTTGTTCTCATGAATTGGACTGCCACAACATCCCAGGGCCGTCGAGTTCCTGGGTAGCTTGGCAATTAGCCTAATTTGTTTTTATAGCCATGCTAGGCATTTAAGATATTTTCAGTGATTTTTGTTTTAAAGACGCATTTTATAACTGCTCGAGTCATTGAGCCGTACCTGTGTTGGATATTTTCGAAATTAATTAATGCATTGCTGTTCAGTATTCATTATTATCTTTCATATTTTTTCTTCTACAGCGTTATTATTACTTTTCCTGATGAACCAATGACTTTGACATGTAATGGGACAACGCAATATAAGGACAGTGACTCAGAAGAAGAAGATGAAATACCTGAGGAAGTTGTCAGAGAAGTTGAGAACTTTGTGAACAAACCTAAGTCCAACCTGGACGAAACCGAAGCAATCAATTTGGGAGATTCCGAAACCGTCAAAGAGACTCGCATAAGACTTCACCTATCACCGCCAGAAAAGGAAGAATATACTCGTTTCCTAAAAGAATATGAGGATATTTTTGCATGGTCATATGACGACATGACCGGTCTGAGCACATCCATAGTGGCTCACAAGTTGCCCACCAACCCGATGTGTCCGCCGGTAAAGCAGAAACTCAGAAAATTCAAACCAGATATGAGTCTCAAAATCAAAGAGGAGGTCACTAAGCAGATCAAAGCCAAAGTCCTCAGGGTAGTTGAGTACCCAACCTGGTTAGCCAACATTACCCGGTATCCGCAAAGCTTAGGTTTCTGTGCACCAACAATATGGCAGAATACGAGGCTTGCATCATGGGGCTCAATTTGGCCATCGATATGAATATACAAGAGTTGCTGGTAATTGGCGATTCAGATCTTCTGGTACATCAGGTTCAAGGAGAATGGGCTACGAAGAACACCAAGATACTACCATACTTGTATCATGTGCAGGAGTTGATAAAGAGATTCACAAAGATAGAATTCAAACACGTGCCCAGAATTCAAAATGAGTTTGCAGACGCACTGGCCACCTTGTCATCAATGATACAACATCCAGATAAGAATTTCATCGATCCCATCCTAGTGAGAATCCATAATCAGCCGGCTTACTATGCTTATGTTGAAGAAGAAACGGATGGAAAACCTTGGTTCCACGACATCAAAGAATATTTGGCGAAAGGAGAATATCCAGAACAGGCAAACCATACTTAGAAACGCACATTGCGGAGGTTGTCCAATCACTTCTTCCAAAGTGGAGGGACCCTGTATAGAAGAACTCCTGATCTGGGGTTGTTAAGGTGTGTTGACGCAAAGGAGGCTTCCAAATTGCTTGAGGAGATACATGTCGGAACTTGCGGACCGCATATGAACGGTTTTGTTCTAGCCAAAAGATACTCATAGCCGGATATTTTTGGATGACCATGGAAACAGATTGCATCAGGTACGTCCACAAATGCCACCAATGCCAGTTACATGCAGACATGATAAAGGTACCACCAAATGAGCTCAATGCAAAGAGTGCACCTTGGCCTTTTGCTGCCTGGGAAATGGATGTCATCGGTCCGATCGAGCACACTGCTTCCAATGGGCACCATTTCATTTTAGTGGCTATCGACTATTTAAAAAAAATGGGTAGAGGCTGCATCTTACAAAGCCGTAACCAAGAAAGTCGTCGCAGATTTTGTCAAGGATCGTATTGTTTGCTGATTTAGGGTCCTGAAGTCCATTATCACTGATAATACCGCCAATCTCAACAGTGATCTAATGAAATCCATGTGTGAAACCTTCAAAATCAAGCACAAAAACTCTACAGCATACAGGCCTTAAATGAATGGAGCTGTGGAAGCTACCAACAAGAACATCAAGAAGATACTAAGGAAGATGATAGAAAATCACAAACAATGGCACGAGAAGTTACCCTTTGCCTTATTGGGGTACCGCACTATGGTCCGCACATCAACTGGGGCAACTCCCTATTTACTGGTTTATGGTACCGAAGCTGTCATTCCAGTCGAGGTAGAAATCCCTTCTTTAAGGATCATACAAGAAGCCGAACTCAGCGATGCAGAATGGATAAGGAGCCGTTATGAGCAACTAGCCCTCATAGATGGAAAAAGAATGAATGCAATATGTCACGGTCAGCTTTATCGGAACAGGATGTCTAGAGCTTTCAACAAAAGGGTCAGACCAAGACAATTCACACCGGGGCAGCTGGTGCTAAAGCGGATATTCCCGCATCAGGATGAAGCCAAAGGGAAATTTTCACCCAACTAGCAAGGTCCTTACATGGTTCACCGGGTGCTAACAGGAGGAGCACTCATACTTGCAAAAATGGACAGTGAAATTTGGCCAAAGCCTATCAATTCAGACGCAGTCAAAAGATACTATGTTTAGATTGTTTACATTTCTTCATTTGATGTAACTGAACTACGCTTGACCTGATTCCCGTTTAAGAGGGGATACATAGGCAACCCTGTGGGTTCGGTCATATCTTAATAAAATCTTCATTTTCCCAGAACCAGAAACTGGGGTAGAATTTTGAAGAGGACCCTCAAAATTCCGGAACGAGTCCAGCAGATGCCATCATATGCTAGACAGTCAGAAATCGGTTAAGTAACTGGGGCAGAATTTTGAGAAGGATTCTCAAAATTCCGGGGCAGATCCAACAAACTTTGTTGCACGCAGAACGGCCGAAGGATCAAACTGGGGCAGAATTTTGAGGAGGATCCTCAAAATTCTAGTGCAAGGAAGTCGCAATGTCTCTAAAAGTGTTACAGTCATTAGTTCATCTAATTTACTTGATATTATATATCACTATGTTCCTAAATAACTCTATTTCATAAATATATGCATATTTTGAAAAACTTTATTTCTGTGACAGCCAGGTGTTACCCAGGGCAACTCAACAGGGCCTCCAAAGTAAAGCAAGGCAAAAGAAAGCAAACAAAAGGCACGAACCAACCTCCCCTACAAAACTCACGACTTTTCTTTGGATGCAGGCACAGTGAACATAATAGGAGTATTCGCAAATATACACATATTAATATCAATTAGGCCACCAGAGGCGAAAATATCTCCAGCTAAGAAATATTCTACTCCTATTTGCTACTTGTTCATTGCATAAGGCTAAGCATTGCCTTATCTCTGCATGAGACTAAGTCCTGTCTCGATCATTGCATGAGGCTAAGCCCTGCCTCTAGATTTGCATAAGGCTAAGCATTGCCTTCTCTCTACATGAGACTAAGCCCTGTCTCGAATCTTGCATGAGGCTAAGCCCTGCCTCCACATTTGCATAAGTTGCATGAGACTAAGCTCTGTCTCGATCCTTGCATGAGGCTAAGCCCTGCCTCCACATTTGCATAAGGCTAAGCATTGCCTTCTCTCTACATGAGACTAAGCTCTGTCTCGATCCTTGCATGAGGCTAAGCCCTGTCTCCATATTTGCATAAGGCTAAGCACTGCCTTTCCTTTTCATGAGACAGCCCTGTCTCAAATCTTGCATGAGGCTAAGCCCTGCCTCCATATTTGCATAAGGCTAAGCATTGCCTTTTCTCTGCATGAGACTAAGCCCTGTCTCGAATCTTGCATGAGGCTAAGCCCTGCCTCCACATTTGCATAAGGCTAAGCACTGCCTTCTCTCTGCATGAGATAAGCTCTGTCTCGATCCTTGCATGAGGCTACGCCCTGCCTCCCTATTTGCATAAGGCTAAGCACTGCCTTCTCATGGGACTGAGAATTGTCTCCCCCTGCATAAGTGTTGCTCTATTCTAAAGTGTGCATTATCTTCTTCTCTTGGGGCTAAGCTCTGCCCCCAAACTCTGCACTAGGCTAAACTTCACCTTGTTATTACCTTTGGTATCATGTCTCTACATTTCATGGGCTGATGTATAGTCAATTTTTCCAAAGGCGTCATAGTCCGAAGGCATCATCCTCATAGCCTGAAGACACCATGTCATGGCCGGAAGATCTCTCAATACTGCACATCATTATTCAAAGGCGTCATGGTTCAGAGGCACCATTTTCATGGCCCGAGAACATCATTTCATGGCCTGCGAATCTCTTATCTCATGATTCATGGCCCGGGACGTCATGGTCTAAGGACGTCATCTTCACTGTCCAAAGACAACCTTTCATGGTCCAAAGGGAATTCGCATCATGTTTAAATTCTCGCAATAATCTATATACTCGCATGCATCGTGTTTTAAGTTTTGCAGGTAACTCAGGAAGTAACCGTTCTTCAAACAGGACTTCGCTCCGGTTTCCGCTCATACCACTTATACTCTGCCATTTAACCGATTCCTATCAATTACCCGCCTTTACTCTGTGACCATTCAGATATCTGCCCTATGATGCGTCCGTTACAATTCAGATTCGCCTTCATAACTCCGCGCAATCCCACCTGATACCACCTTTAACAAAAGAACCTTTTCCAAAACATACTACCATTCCTATAACAATTCCACCGGTTTCATTCACCGGTGGGTCCAGAACTACACATGGCATGATTCCTGTAAAACCAGGGATATATAGGCAGCTCAGAGACTAGGGTGCGGCCTATATTTTCCAAACTACCCCCCCCCCCCATCGGTCAAATCGGTCATCATTTCTTTACCCGACAACTCTTTCATCCTTCCTGGGTAAAGAGGGGCAGCTGTTGATAACAATTTTTCCCTCATATATTTTTAATATGCAAAAGTAGTGCACATGCATTTACAAACATGCACAAGCATATCTATAATTTTTTCTATAATTTTAAAGGCTTTCAACCAATTTATTTATGCATTTTTACTATACAAATGTCCAATAATTATCCCTCATATTATTTTTTTTATAATTATTTAATCATCTAAATTCATCATTTATGCCCAAATAGCGCTTAAATATTTTAATTGCATTTTTTATAATTACATTTGCATTTTTAAAACTAGAATTGCATATTTTTGCAATAATAGCCCATGCATATGCATAATTACATTATCTACACAAAAAATGACCTTTTATATTTTTATAGTGTTAAGTAATTATTTTAAATCATTTTCATGCACAAATCACATTTTTATCATTTATAAATTATTTTATAAAATTATTTTATTAAATTAATTGGGTATTTAACATATAACCTCTTTTTAATTTTCGGACCTTAGCCCAATTTTCTACCCCAGCCCAATTAAATCATACACATGACCCAATTTCCTAACCCGACCCAGTCCAAAATTTAATCCTGGCCGTTGATCTCAGAAGATCAACGGTCCAGGATCAATTTTCCTTTTTCAACTTAACCAAACGACCCTAACCCTAATCATTTCTTCCGCCCCGCCGCCCTTGAATCCCTCCTACTCTCTTCTCTCTCAAACTCTCCCCTAACCCTAGCCCGCCGTCGTTGGAAACCTTTCAATCCATGGGGTCTCCCTTTGATTTTAGGCCCCATCCGGCCTCCTATCTCTACTGGCTATTCGATTTCTTTGTTGTTTGATGGAATCTCGAAGAGATTGAACACAGACTTGGCTTCAACTCTTCATTTTCTCGATGAACCTGCCTGTTTTCATCTCCGTGTTTGTGAGTACTGTTATCTTCATGTTTATGGCCTAAACCTCTGGTTCCAAACCGGATTTTTTCCCACCTCTGTCATTTTTTTAAAAACCCTAGCCACTTTCTACTTGAGTCTGTTCAGATCTCTATAGATCTGAGATAATTTTAAGTTTATCTGATATTTCTCTTTAAACATCTTCTGTTTTTCTTGTTATTAACCGATTTTAGCTTTTCCCTAAAACTAGGGTTTCATCTCTTTACGTTTCTGCAAAAGTTCTAAATTTTTTAAGTGTTTAACTCTGGTTCTCTTTACTTGTTCGACTGATTTTCATATCTATGTCCTGATCCCTAGGGTTTCTAATCATTTTACTATTTGTTCTGATATTTGCCCGTTATTCTTTGGCCCTGTCAATTAACAGAGATTAACTGGTTTTATTTGCCTAATTAGGGTTCGAAATTATATTTTCTGTTGAAATTGGTATTTCTCTGTGATTTTACTTATTTTTCCTTATTTGTGACTCATAATTGGTACTACTTGCCTTAATTAGGTTATTGTCCTGATTTCTGGGATTTGATTATTTTAACCGACCCCTAGATGGTCTCTGATTTTTTTGTTTACCTTATTAAACTTCAATCTTGCCTGTTATTTGATTCTCCCTAATCTAAGTGATATTTCCCGGATTCTATCGTGTTAATTGATTGGGTTTAGCCTTAATTAACTGATTGAATGATTTGCATACCTTATATGTGAACTCTTAATTTTCTTTACCTTATTTGTTCTACTCTGCTGAATGCTATATAACCTCACCATTCTGAGTTTTAGAACATATGAACACACACAGGAAGATACAGAAACACCTACACACATAAACTCTTACTCTTACTCACACGCTCACAACTGTAGTTCTTTTTGTTACTTCTATTTGCTATTCTGTATAGCCGGCTGAAAGCCAAGGCTAGACTCTTGGATTCCACTTTCCTTCACCTTCCTGTTTGCTACCTCTTAACTGGTATGCCTCAATTTCTGTTATCATGCTCTCCTCTATATGCTATGTAGTCAGTTCATTATGAATTTCAACATGCTTTTGTTTGCTCTGTGTTCCTGTTTATTGCTCTCTTAACTAGCATGCCTTAGTTCCTGTTAACTTGCCCTGTCTTACATGTTAGTATGTTTAGTATACATGAGCATATTCCTGTTTGATCCATGGCACTTGTTTACCTGTTTCTCAACTAGCATGCCCCAATTCCTATCCTGTTTTTATGTGCTGATAATTTACCTTAGCATGTTCCTAATCAATTCATGGTTTTTGTGTACTTCTTTCAAGAATAATGTGCTTTAAATTCCTGCTACCTTTTCTGTATGGCTGTCTGATTAGTCAACATGTTTTCTCTGCTAAATACATGTCTATATGATTCCGCCAAGTAATAGTTAGTAGACTAAGTCAACTCCAGCAATGTGAAACCTTGTTGACTCAAATGTGACTCTATTATGTCTATGATTCCAGTGTCCCTGTGTTGTTGTGATTGTTTAACTACTGGTAATTATATCTGAGTCAATCTGCTGAAATATGGTTCTGTTCTGCTACTTTCTTTCTGAAACTGTCCCCTACCCTTATACACTATTTTCAAACTTCTACTCTCAGTTATCTAGGGTCCTACCACCCCCGGTGTGAGCACTGCCTAGGGTCCATGAGACTCCTCTGAACTCTGACACACTGGGTTGGCCTTCCAAACTCTTTACAAAACTGTTTCTCTGAAAAGGTTCTGGTGTGAGCATTGCCCGGGGTCCCTGAGGCCCTTGGGAACTTTGACACACCAGAAGCCCATTTTGTGTATTGTGGACTACCTGTGGACATCAGACTTGCTTGAAGGCATGGCTTCCAGGTCGACATTGGGCCTGCTAAGGCTCCCTATAGTATAATGATTTCTTTTTTTCATTGTGTAATCTATTCGTATTGGTCTGTAATAATAATCCTTGTAAAAAATAGATATGGGGTTATAAGTAAAAGCTGGGGGGGGGGGGGTTATTCTATATCCTTGCTTGAAACTCGGGTAGAAATCCTGCCTATATGATTATTGATGATTATGTGAGCGTTATACTTGTTTAGAGATCATGTCTATATGGCTTTCTAATTATTTTTTTCTGTACTTCACTCGTATGCTAGAAATTCTGTTCATAGATTTTTTGCATTAGAAATCATGTCAGCAGGATCCATGCACATTTTATGCATTAGTAACCATGTCTATAGGTCTTATCTGTTTGAATAATAATTTTCCTGGGAATGTGCTTAAAGAATTCTGCCTACACATGATTAATAGAGACGCTGCTTATAGGAACTAAAAATTACCTAGATACCATGCCTATAGGAAATAAAAATAATCAATTATGCGTATAGTTATCATGCCTATAGGAAATATCAGTTTTGTGCTTAGATATCATGCCTATAGGAAATAAGTATAAAATTAGTCTTGACACTTAGACATCATGCCTATAGGAAGTAAGTGTGAAAATTAGTTTTTGTGTTTAGATATCATGTCTATAAGAAATAATGCTTATAATCATTTTCAGCACTTAGAAAGCATGCCTATAGGATCTAAAAGATGAAATCTGTCTGTTAAAATCAATAACTGGTTTACAGCTTAGATACCACGTCTATAGGGTTCTACTCGACTATCACTTAGGCAAGCCTGTAGGATAATTAAAATTCAGGGTCTAAAAGCTGTGACTGCTTGTTTAACATGTGCCTGGATTCAGAGTATTAACCAAATCAGTAGGCAAACTGATAGGCACTCGTCTGCTCGCTCTAAAACTGCTGTATATTCTGCTTTGTGCTCATTTAGATATCCTGCCTATAGGATCCTAAAATCATTTAAAAATTGCTTGTTTGAACAGCGTGCATTTGTTTGTCTATTTGTGGAGGTTAACATGAGCCCGCTTAATTGCTCCTTATGTAACAGTCCTACTTGACTTTTGTTTGTCGCTTAGTTTTCTCCTTTTAAACAACATAGGAGAGTCTAGATCCACCTTAAATAGAGGTCCTAAATACCTCCAGGGCCAGATGTAAGGGACGGGTAGTACACGCATAAGGTACGTACTGGATGTTATTAGAACGCTTAGGTAATAATTGAAAAGGGGAGGGTAATTGGGTATAAAGGAGATGATGACCTGTGCGCTAATGCTACGCGTAACACCTCAATTTAGGGAAGGTTACCGAGTATTGCATAGAAGTGATCCTATAGGCTAATAAACTTAGGACCCCTTTAATTCCCGTTTTAAAATAATCTCCATTTGTTTAAACTGCTTTATTTCCTTAAAGACTAATTTGCTTAAGTTGAGTTTGGCCGGGACCCATCGTTGTGGACCTCGAGGGGTGCCTAACACCTTCCCCTCAAGGTAATTTTGAGCCCTTACCCAATCTCGGGTAATGTAAACTGGTTTCACGAGTTAATTGTTATAGGTGACCTAACGCACCTTAATCTGTTAGGTGGCGACTCTTCAAACCTCATACCCAATTCCCAAAAGGAAAGAAGTTGTCCTAAAATGTCGAAACCCGGACTCCGGGAGGAAAAAGAGGGCGCGATAGAGAACAATAGTTTTCATAAGACTCGTTCCTATACCTCAAAGCCGCCAAAGCATGTGGACAAGGAAGTTCATTAAGCTGGAATTGTCCACAACTACATCTCTTATTTTGAAGGCAAACAATGAAGCGCTTCACACCATTTATCACAATAAGGATGTAATCTGTTGAACCCCTCACCTTCATTTTTATTAGAAACATACAACAAGTTTTCAGCACTTGATAAAATACAAAATATCTACAACTATACTACAACATATCCACAATTACCAGTATATGTTTATTTTGATGAAATCAATTATCTGATGTTATGGACAATAACTTACTCTCATTTTCTGCAATGTGTCCTGTTGTCCTTCAACTTTTTGTTGTATTTTTTCCCAAGGTATGTGAACGTACCCTTTGCATTCAATAACTTTTCATTAGTCCAACGTTCAAGAAGAATCCTCATGTACTCTAATAGTTCAACCACGAGCAGCTCTCTTGCATCTCTAGTTACCACATTCAAGGACTTTGCAATATGATGTCATCGTCCATGTTCTTTTCACCGTATCATGTACCCAGACCATTTGTGATAACCAATATCATATAGGTATGCTTTTAACATACGTGTCGAATCTTTTCAATCTTTGACATTCTTTCATTAAATTCATCAAGCGTGTATGATCGTGATATGGTAAAGTACAATTCGCTTAACTTTAGATGATCTTTCTTGAACTTTGACCTTACATTTGTCCAAATATTCTATATGCAAGCATAATGTGGCATGCCGGTATAAACCGTAGATATTTCCTTCAAGATACTCTAATTTCGGCCCGAAACAACACACATATTTAATTATTCACCATATGCATGTTTGAGTTGCTCATAAAACCACCTCAATGATGCATCATTTTCCGAATCAACAATGGAGTATGTTAGTGGTAATATGCTACCTATCACATAGGTAGCAAAAAAAATTCAATTTTAGTAGTAAAACTCTAAAATATAGAAAATATAGTCTCAGAAACAACTTTATTATAATGTTATTACTATTAATCTACATTACCTGCTGCATCCATTAGCTGTTAGCATGATTCTCCTATATGCCGACTTCAAGAAGGTGCCATCAACTACTACAGCTGGCCTATAATGCTCCCAACCCTTGATGGACGTACTAAGAGCAACAAATACATACAAGAAACTGTCATCTTCAGTCTTCTGCAATTTCACTACCGATTCCGGATAAGTCTTCTCCAAAATATACAAATAACTCTGGAACCGACTTTAGGAATCAGTAGGATGACCTCTCAAAAATTCCAAACCCTTTTTCTTTGTTCTCCAAGCTTGCATGTATGTTAAGTTCACACCATGTTCCGACAACATGTCAGTTTGTATGTCTTTTTGGTGTGTATATTGTCTTAGGATCCGCATATTTTGTCATGACCATGCTGACAACTACCATGCAGTAGCTTTGCGTATTATATATGTGTTGTCCATCAAAGAGCATGTGTGCAAGATGTTAAATTTTCGAACCTTGAACAATGTTAATTCATTTATGCTGGTGGACTTGAAGTGCCACATACAATTGTCATCAACACATACGAGGCAGTAGCTACAGAATAAAAATAATTATAAAAATGTTATGCAAATTGTAGCTACAGAATACGAGGCTGTTTATGCACAACAAATTGTTCTAAGCAATTTATATACATAAGAACTAAAACTTATACACAATATGATTTTGACAAATAAAATGTTCTTACCTTCTTGCACTAGACCTTTTCACCCTAAATTGAAACTTATTCATGTCAACATAGTGCTTCATTGCACAAACAATTATTTGTTTGTCTTGGTAAACTTGGCGTACTTCAATTACTTTTGGCATATGTTCTGTTATTATGATACTTTTATATTCCACTATTGTCGGAGATGTTGGCATATCAATCAACTTCACTGTTCCTGATACTTCTCCAAATGTTACAATTACTTGACAATTGTACCACATTAGTTTTACGATAATCAGAAGTACCTGCACTTAATTTAAAGTTTAGAAATTCAAATCTCTGTATATTCAGGTGTTCAGTATTTGACAGAATACTCGTAGATACTTTGTTCTGGGATCACATTTTTATTTTTTCAAATCTTAAGTAGTAAGTACTGTGTAACAGTTACACTTCAATTTTTTTTTAGAGACATAACAGTTGAACTACATTTCTTATGTAGTATAGTTGTAGATAATTTATAGTAAAATTGTAGAACGCTCGATATTGAAAAAACACCACCACTGGAAAAACAGAGCAAACCTGCAATTGTGCTCGTATTCGACATACTGCATTCCAAATTAAAATCACGTATTGTTATACATAGCGGATACATTCCTAAGTTTTTGCTTTCTTTTTTGTCCCCATATACACTCGAACTCCCATATCGTCTCGAATTTTTAATGGAGGATAACGTTGGTTGACAGTGTATTTGATCTCGATGATTTTTACAGAGGTATCGATCATTAAATGCTCTGCAATTGCGGCATTCAATTGATTATAATTTGAATCTTCATTGACTACAATTCCGTCAACATCAAAATCTATGTATCTCCCAAAGCTATTCCACCGACCATTGAGCTGAAGTACTATCGCCAGTTTTGACATTATATCGCCAAATTCAATTCAATTGTAGAGTAAACAATTACGCAATTGTATGAAAACTTTAGAATGCAGCTAATTGTTTGCAATTGTGTTCTTCCGAAGCTTTTTCTTGAGTTTGTTGCCTAGTTTATGGAAAACCAGAGGAAATTTGCGTAATAGAAGGATTCTATAGATATGTTGCCTTGATTATGGTGCGATGATTGCGTCTAAAATTTCTAACTGAAAAATAAGGTATCCCAAAAAAGTATTGGGGAGAGGTGATTAGGCAGGACATGTCATTGCTTCACCTAACCGAGGACATGACTAGCGATAGGAAGGTGTGGAGGTCGAGAATTAAGGTAGTGGGTTGACATGCAGTTGTAAGTTTACTAGTAGTACTGTACTATTCTTGTATTCTTTTATTCTTAGTTCTTTATTACTTTGTTATGTCACTCACTTCCATTACTTATTATATTACTGTTGTTATTGCTTGTTGCTTTATTTTTACCATTTCTTTAGCCGAGGGTCTATCGGAAACAACCTCTCTGCCTTTATAGGATAGGGTAAGGCTGCGTACACACTATCCTCCCTAGACCCCACGTATGGGATTAAGTTGGGTTTGTTGTTGTTGTTGTTGTTGTATATTTTTTGTAGCTAAAATGTGTTTAGGTCGGATAAATTCCAAAATTGGGATAATTTTGATAATAAGGTTTCAAATAGTGTATAGAAAAGAAAAAATCCCCTTCTTTTCAATCTTCTTTTCTTCCTTTTTGTTTATGTATTGGCTTTAATTTGAAGAAGTTAAGTCGCTTGAAAAGATTAAGTATAAGCATCCAGTAACAAAAAGCTAGAAGAAAACAAGTTAATTTTGCGACACAAAATTGCAGAAAATATAAGATAACATACGAAGAGCAAACTTGTTCATTTCTAGGTTATAAAATAATTTTGTTACACTAAATACGTTAAAGAGATGTTTTGCGGTACTGGAAATCAGCCGAGAAATGTATGTTTCAAGCGAAAGTTTGTCAAATTTTCTTCAGAAAAATTTGACACTATAATTATGGATGAAGTAAAAATATTTAAGCTTGTTATAAATATTGTATTGGGAAAAAACTGAATTTAAATATTGAAGATGACGTGTCATGACACGTGGACCGATCAAATAGTCAAAGCGTGGTAATCGGTTAGAAGGCACGAGCAACAACAGATGCGGGAGAGAAGATACTTAAAGGCACGAGCTATTATTCAAATGAAACGAGACTCGTACCTGTTCGAGTCATTTAAAGCTCGAAGATCAGAAGGAATTGAAGACATGAATCTGATAGCAAAAAAGAGTCCAAATTCAGTATTAAATGCCAAATACGTTAGAGAATTTGTATTTAATATGAATGATTGAGTAACGTTTCTTTTAATGTCATTTATTGCTCGTAATTGCCTCATTAAGACAAAGGCATTACACTTTCTCTTAAAATTAACTATAAAAGGAGAAAGTCACAACATCTGTAGGGGACGAGAAAATATTACTGGAATAAACTTTGTTCTTTTTGCTTTCTGATTATATCATTCAAAATCTCTTTCTTATATACTTTTCCGATTATCAGTAACCCGAGTTCTTCTAAATTCAAGCTTTGACCTAAAATCTAATTTTTGGTTAAACAAATTGGTTCCGTTACCGGGAATCTGATAATCAAGCATATCTCAACCTAATTTTCTTGATTGCATCAATCATGTCGAACAACAATGACAACACTCAAGGAAACCCAGAAATTCAGATAATCCAACAACTTCAGGGTGATTCCCCACAAGGCTCTCCACAAGGTTCTCCACGAGGCTCCCCACGACGGTCTCGTGAAAGCACTCCTGATGGATCTCACACAGATGGACAATCTCAATTCGAAAATGTTGAAACCATGAATGAGGCTCTGCAAAAACTTATTGCCTCTCAAGTCAATAATGCTCTTCAAGCTTTTGTTAGCCAATTACCTGCTGTTCCACCCACATCTACTCCAAACAACAACACTTTGGAGAATTCTCGTTCAGGATTGGTTAATTCAGGCAGCGGTGGAACTCCTAGTGAAACACAAGAGAGAGACCTAGGTATTCCAATTAGCTCTGATTTACAAAATCTAGTACTAACCTTGCAGAAACAGCTTAAGGAGCAAAATGAACGCATAGAGCAAATACCTGGAGTACCGCCCGTGATCAAGGGAGTAGATATAGATAAATATTCCCAACAACCATGGAAGCCAAGTGCTGCTCCCCTCCCAATTCCAAAGAAGTTTCAGATGCCTGATATTCCAAAGTATGATGGTACGTCAGATCCACGAGATCACGTTACTGCATTCACAACAGGTGTCAAGGGAAATGATTTGACTAAGCAAGAAATTGAGTCGGTCTTGGTCAAAAAATTTGGTGAAACACTCACTAAAGGAGCCTTAACATGGTATTCTCTTTTACCCGAAAATTCTATAAATTCGTTTGTGAGCTTGCAGATTTATTTATCAAAGCACACTCGGGAGCTCAAAAAGTTAAAAAGCGAATGGAAGATATTTTCAAAATCAACCAAGGAGACTCAAAGTTACTTAGAGAGTTTGTAGATAGATTTCAACGGGAAAGAATGACGCTGCCACGAGTACCTGACAATTGGGCAGCCATAGCCTTTGCTAGTAATTTGAATGAGAAGAGTTCAGAAGCCACGGGGCGACTCAAAGAAAGCCTTCGAGAATTCCCAGCAACAACGTGGAATGATGTCTACAACAGATACAGTACAAAGATGAGGATTGAAGAAGACATTATTTTACGACACAAAACTGAAGAAAAGGTAAGCTCAAGGCGTGTGGAAAATGAAAAGAGATCCGGTAAAAACAGGTACGAACCATACATGGGACCTTGCGGGGAAAGACTCACGATCAAGGCAAGATAATCAAAGGTACGATCACAAACCTAGGAACAGGGAATCAGGTCCTCATCAAGGTTCGGGAATGATCGAAACACACGCGGTCACGAGTCGATGATGGAAGTCTAAAGGCAAGGTTCGGTGGTTACAACTTCAATGTAAGCACCTCTGAACTCGTGGCTGTTTTAAGGAGCATGGGAGATAAGGTACGAGGCCAAAGGAAATGCGATCAAATCCGAACAGACGAAACCCTGATCATTGGTGCAAATTTCATAACGATCATGGGCATAAAAACAGCAGATTGCAGGTTTCTACAAGGTGAAGTTGATCATTTGTTAAAACAAGGGTATCTTACTGAGTTGTTCAGTGAGAAAGGAAAACAAGCATACATGAGAACAGACAGGAGCCTCCAAAACCACCTCGCCCAAGGAATTGTCAACGTTATAAGTGGAGGTGAAGAGATCAATGATGTATCATATAAAAGGTTTCAAAAGTGATAATTACTCACGGGAAGCGCCTCGACATGTACTGGAAGAGGAGAATGTTATTATTCAACAACGCAGACGCCGAGGGACTCATAACTCCGCATAATGACGCACTGGTAATATCTTTACGTGTACATGATACTAACGTGAAATGAGTTTTGGTTGATCCAGGTAGTTCTGTAAATATTGTTTTAATACGGGTATTGCGCGAATGCAAGTGGAGGATAAATTAATACCAAAGGCGCATACTTTGTCGGGATTTGATAACTCTAGTGTTGTAACAAAAGGGGAGGCAATACTTACCACATTCGCAGAAGGCGTCGTTAAAGATACCAAATTTCAAGTGGTAGATATGAAATGGCTTACAATATGATTCTTGGGAGGCCATGGATTCATGGACATGGAAGTTGTTCCTTCAACTTTACATCAAGTTATTAAATTCCCATCTCCATGGGGAATATGCCAAATCAGAGGCGATCAACAAACATCTAGAAGCATCAAATTCCGTTGCAGATTCAACTGTTAAGGTGAAGACAAATAACAATTACAGAATTTAGGTGAGGGTAACACGGAAACAACCTCACCTGAGCAAAACAAACAGATCTGGATTCAAGACTGATACCATTCAAGAACCGGAGGAGAATGAGAACATCAAAACAACGATTAGAAGTGCTAGAGGCCGTGGTGTTATTTATACATTGGCCCGAGAGAAAAGTGTACATAGGAGCTAATCATAGCCCGGAGGTAAAACGTAAAATTGATTGAATTTTTAAAAGCTAATGCGGACTGTTTTGCTTGGTCCCATTCTGACATGACAGGGATACTACGAAAGTCATGACTCATAAGTTGAATGAAGATCCATCATATCCTCCCGTCAAGCAAAAGAAAAGAAACAAGGAACTTTCAAAAATAAGGTGAATTCAAGAGGAAGTTAAAAAGTTGCTAAAAATTGGTTCAATTCGTGAGGTAAATATGCTAACTGGTTAGCTAATACTGTTGTGGTTCCTAAGAAGAACGGTAAGTGGCGAGTTCTGTGTAGATTACACAGACCTTAATAAAGCCTGTCCAAAAGATTATTTTCCTTTACCGCACATAGACCAGTTAATTGATGCTACTGCAGGGCATGGGCTTATTAAGTTTTTTAGATGCATATTCAGGCTATAATCAAATCAAGATGGATCCAGGTGATGAAGAAAAAACTTCTTTTATAACAGACAGGGGACTTACTGTTACAAGGTAATGCCCTTCGGTTCTTTAAGAATGCAGGTGCAACGTATCAAAGGTTGGTCACCCAAATGTTTCAAGAACATTTAGGTAAAAACCATGGAAGTATATATAGATGTTATGCTAGTTAAAACTCAACATTCAGAAGATCATATATCGCACCTATCTGATACGTTTAAAATTTTACGAAAATATAATAATGAAGTTGAATCCAGAAAAATGTGCATTTGCTGTGGCATCAGGAAAAATTTTTAGGTTTTCTTGTTTCTAACCGTTGGTATTTGAAGTGAATCTGCACAGATTAAGGCCATTGAAGAAATTCCAGATATACTTTCCACAAGGAAAGAGGTTCAAGATAACATGAAGAATCGCAGCTTTGGGAAGGTTCATTTCTAAATCATCGGAAAAATATTTTAAATTCTTCTCGGCTCTTAAGAAGCAGGATCAGTTTTGAATGGGATGAGGAGTGTCAACAAGCACTTAGGGATTTGAAAACGTACTTGTCAAATCCACCTTTGCTAGCAAACCCAAGGCTGGGGAGAGAAAACTTTTCATCTACCTTGCTGTTTAGAAGTTGCGGTAAGGCGCGGGTTTTGGTACGAGAAGAGCTGGGTAAACAATCTCCTATCTATTATGTTAGTAAATCTTTGTTAGATGCAGAGACACGGTATCCACAATTGGAAAAATTTGGTCACCCATTGTTGTATGACTGCATTACCCCCTACGTAAATATATTGCATAAACATGATATTGTCAGGGAGGTTAGCTAAATCGGGCCATAGAAGCTAAGTGAATATGAAATCACGTACTCTACCTAGAACAGCAATAAATATTCATAGATATTAGCTGATTTCTCGCTGACTTTAGCCAAGGGCATGCAATTAGAAGCAGAAAAAAGAAGTACAAGTACTTAATGGGGCTAATCCAGAACATGACCTTATTTACTGATGGCTAATCTAATGTAAAAGCTGTCAGGATTAGAATTGTTTTTAGTACCCCTACAGGTGTGAAACTATTAGGTGCAAAGCCATTAAATTCATTCTGTACACTAAACAATGAGCGGAGTATGAAGCTGTGATTGCAGGTTTAGAATTGGCACGAGAACTTGTATAAATAGTAGTGGATTAAAAGTACTCGCAGCTCGTGGTTAATCAAATGCTGGGACTTACACAAAGCTAGGGAAGCAAGGATGCAAATACTTGGAAAAGGTACGAGAAATGATAAAGCAATTCCAAAACTTTGAAGGTCATACAGACATCGAGGGATGAAAATGTTGAAGCAGATGCCTTAGCTAATTCTCGCATCCGCAGCTGATGTAGCAGTAAGATGCAAATGCTGCATTATACATTTTATTTCACTCAGTTCTCGATCCAGATAAGAATGAGGTAAAATTTTAATAATTAACTGGATTGGAGAAAAGAAATTTTGCTTTTTTACAGTATGGTACCGTCCCTAATGGCAAAAAGCAAGCGCATTGCACTTTTGCAAAAGTGCTGCTCGTTACTTGTTTTAAAACAAGGAATCTTATCGTAAGATGTTCAGCGTCGATCATTAGCAAGATACCTTCGGGGACCTTCTCAAACGGAGTATGTAATGGGGAAATACATTGAGGGCATTGCATGGAATCATCCTGGAGGAAGACTCACTGGGTTTAGAATCTCAATTATAAATATTAAGCAGAAGCATAGTTACCTGGCCTAAAAATGAGGAAGAAGCGGGAAAGTTTTGTAGCTAAATATGATTAAATGTCAAAGGTACGTAACAAACATGCAAGACCTGCGGTTAGTTTAATTCATTCATATCGTGACCAATGGCCATCATGCAAGTGGGGAATGGATATCGATGGGTCCATTACCACAGCAAAAGAGGACAGGTAAAATTTTTTGCTCGTGCTTACTGATTACTTCACTAAAATGGTTATGCAGGAGCATTAAACAAGTACGCAGAAAAGGAGGTGCAGAGACTTCCATTTGGCCGTAAATTCATCTGCTGATTGGGTAGTACCAAAGGAGATTGTATGCGACAATGGCACGTCAATCTTATCGGAGCTCAAGGTCACGTGAGTTTTTGAAGCTGCAAATTAAAAGAATCACATCTCACCTTATCAACCAGTAGGCATGATGGGCAAGTCAGAATTCAACGAACAAAAGTCATAATCAACAATTTGAAGAAAATTAGAGTAATCAAAACGGTTAATTGGCCCTGAAGTGTTACCAAGAGTTTTATGGGCATATCGCACACAACAAAGACGAGCACAGGTGAATACTCTTTCCTTTTTATGGAGCTGAAGGCATTAATCCCAGTTGACAATAGTGAGAACCGAGTACAAGATTCTCACAAGCAACACAAGAGTCTAATTAATGAAGAGATGCGGTGTCAATCTTGGATCTACTGGAAGGCAAGAGAGAAGCCGATTAATAAGAAGCAAGTGATCGAACGATATTACAACAGGGAAGCACGACTGCGATACTTTCAAAAACTGGGGACTTCGTGCTTTAAAAAAACGGTTTTTCAATCTACATAGGCAGTCAACACAGGGTAAACTAAGTCCAACCTGGAGGACCCTACAGATTTCGAGATATTGCAGGAAACAGGAAGCATACGAGTTTGCGAAACCATGGACGGAAGGTGCTTTCCTTCACATTGGAATGCAGTTCATTTGAAGAGATTTACTACTTCTAAGGGCAAACCCACGGTCAGGTATCAGCCATGTTAAATTATATTTTTTGAATTGTTAAATTTTACTAACGATTTTAGAATAGGCAAAACGCTAACCCGTACTAAATGATGAGTCACGACCTGTAAGTCAATGGATAAACTAAAATCCTAGCCCAGGCGTTACAAATTATTCTTGATAGAAGTATACACGGGTTTAAGCAGTTTCAATCTATATCGCACCCCGAGTCCCGTATGTATTCCTTTTCAGGAAAAGGACCAGGTGAAAGAGACTACCAAAGTGCTCGAGGCTTCATACTTTCAACACTCAAACACTTGGGGACTACATAGTATATACATTCACGTGTTATCAAAAAGGCATAGGAAGATTTAAAGAAAATCAAGCCTAGAAGAATCAAGTACAGAGTGAAAGTTACGAAGTCATGGCATTCATCATAGTATCTTTCCTATTGAAACGAATGGCACTCATCATAGTATTCTTTCCCCATAAGAACAATGGAGTCATCTTCTCAAACTCTCCTAATTGTTTCTGGAGCTAAAAGGATATTTACTAAAAACGGGTCTATAAGGAAAAAACCCCGTATCTATTGTTCTTCTTTTGTAAAATCTGTTACAAGGAAAACGTTGCGAGAAAGTTATAGATGTAATTCAAATACATGTAAAGTATTACTCAAAACTTTGTCAAAGTTCAGAAATAAAAAACTTGTCAAAGTTATTCAAAAAACATGTGTATTCCTATTTCTTTATCGGTATGATCACACCATTTATGAAGTTGAGACGTCTTTCATTAAGTGTCAAATATAAAAGGGCCCTCTTTTATAAAACTCATGTTATTTAGTCATGGGATTACAGAACATTTTTCAAAGATTAAAAATGCAGACTATTCTTTAAGTCCTTAAAAATAAAAGGCAAGGACTAGAACATACGGAAGTTGCAATGATAAATAAAATTCTTCCTAATATTTAAAACTAAAGACTAAGTATAAACTAGTTCATCAAATTGTTTTTTTACTAAATTGCCCCATAACAAGACTTGGGACTTTGTATTTTCCCAAAAATCAACCCTCAAATAGTTGCCAAGGCGTTTGATTACAAAAACTCTCAAATGAAACCCAAAAGCTTTAAATACTGTTTTCCCAATAGGTACCTGCAAATAAGGAATTCAAAACATAATATAAATTTTTACTGAGAGGAATAGGGATTGAAGGAGGATCATAGCGTGCTCAACTTGGAATAGCATCACCAATGGAAGTGGGTTGATTTCCAACATTGGAGTATCAATAGCATGAAGTTTCAACTTGACTTGCAGTAGGGGCACGATTAGCTTGAAGGAGGGTTTGCATCACCCGAGGCAATTCCGCGGTCACGAGAACATCGACCGGTGCTCAGCTTCGGAAACTTCAATCGCGGAGAGAAGGGAAGTCCCAATTGGTTGTGAGCTTTTTCAATAGTTTCCATCACCTTAAAGCTAACTCTTGACTCCAGTTTAAAATTTTCTTGACTTGGCTTCAACTAAGGCACACGACGGTGAGTTCAGATAAAAGCCCAAGCTTTACATCAACCGCAGGCCTTATCTTCAAAAGAACTCATAATCCTCTTTCCCAAGCAACAATTTTCATTTTGAGGACTTCTCATTTTCATTCAGAGCTGAGTTATAAGAGGCATGGAGGAGAGGCATGAGATTTTTCTAAGGCCTTCACCTGGGTCTTCAGAAAGTTCGCAGATTTTCTTGGGTTTGAGTCAAATTCTGCATCAAATCTCCAGCATAAACTTCTTTTTGACTTAAAAGAGCTCTCAAACTCTCTAATCTCTTCACTTGATTTAGATAATTGTTCTGAGAAAGAAGACTCGAGGCGCTCTCTTTCTTTCTCAACCTGACTTGAAGAAGCCTTAACAACCGCAAGCTCTGTGCAAGTAATGCTCTCACCTGCTGTTCCAGGTTTATTCCTGCTCTCTTGTAATCTTCTATTTGTTATTTGAGCACTATCAAATTGGTCCTTTCAAATTAGCTGCTTCAACTGAAAGTCACGAGCTTCCCTCTCTGAATCAAAGGAAACAGCCTTTCAGAGTCCACGATTTGCCACCTGTCTCTAATAAAGAAATTCTGGCTCATCAAGCTCTGTACCATAAGGTTGGCCTGAAAATGATTAAGGAAAGGAAAAATTAGAATTTCTAGAAAAATCTGCAAAATTGAAGGAAACAAGGGGCATACCTTCAAGGTTGGAAATGAACTATGGTCGTTCATCAGAGTCAGGCAGCTATGGCTATTCATTTATTCTTTCTCAATTGGCTATTAAGGGTTCAAGCCAAACATCGCACTGGACCGGATTTCCTTAAAAGGCTGTTGTTAGCAGGCACTTCGATAGTCACGCTCCTCATAGCCAATTCCTTTTTGCTTGGTAGAACCCGCTTCTACATTTGGTGAACAGAGAAGGAGGAGCGGTTAGATAGAAGAAGTGGAAAAACAACAACGGGGAGGTGAAGAAGAAGTTGGAAGCAGATACGGAAGGAAACCAAAAGGCACGGAAGGAAGTTGGAAGCAGATAAGGAAGGAACCAAAGGCACGACAGAAAGAAGAAGGAAGGAAGGGAACTAAATGTTATGGGAGTGAAGAGAAGCTAGGGAGGTTTCATCAAAATGGGGTCCTAACTCGCCACCTTCAAAACCACTAATGAAAAGCTGGTAATCGACTCATGAGTAGTATCAGGAAGCGGTAGCAACATCATCGTCAGAGACGAGATTAAACATTGCCCGGTTGGAGAAAGATGATGAGAAACTTCAGCTTCAATCAGAGACGATACGTCTCTGAACTCTTGGCCTTTTCACCAAGGAACCATCCTCCTCTTCTTTCGTCCGAGCTATCATCGTCTGTGGTTTCTCTTTTCAGAAGGAATATCCTGAGCACTTTCTAAAGAAAGTTGCGGTTCCTAAACGAAAAGCTGCAACTGCTTTCAGCAGTAACCTCGAATAGCAAAACCTGACACAAAGAAAATTGAAAGTTATAGGCAATAAAGAGAAATATCTTTACATTACGAGAAAGACGAAAAACTTCATACCGTGAGTCTTTACTATTCCAGAAACCATGGACGATTGGAAATAAATTTCCAAGAACCTAGCCTCCATAGGAGCAATCTTCAAAATTTATCTACCAACCCACGAAAAATTGGGAATGTTCTTCCACCAACTCCCATGGTGCTAAAGGAAAAAAAAAAAAAGAAACCAAAGTTAAAGAAATTGGTAAAAACTCAAAAGAAAGAGGGTACGGGAGAGATTCGAAAGACTTACGTGCAAAATTCCACCTCTCAGCGGAAGGGAACGTTTTGTTTTCACCCACTAAAAACAACTATGGGAGCAGCAACAAATCGGTGCATACAGCCCACGATCCTTACATCTTCTAGGGCTTACCAAAACTCTCTTACTCCTAGCTACTTAAGGTAAAGGACTCCATTACGAAAAAGGTCTAAGGGAGTATAGATGAATTAGGTGGGAGAGGTTGAAATCAACGTCTGCTAAATTGGCCATGATGGCCTTAAAACAAGCAACAACCCTCCATTACATAGCGGGGCCAACCTGTGCTAAACAAAACTTTGAAGAAACGACAGAAATCGAGAATTACTGGGTTCAATAGCTGCGTTTAAACCCAAAGAGTAAAAGGGTATGTGTTAAACGAAAGAGAATCCAGTCATATTATGAAAGTTAATCCTTCTGATGTTGGATTGGGGATTACAATGGGAAAAATCATTACTCCAGTGACAATCTTTGCCGAACTACTGGGAGCTAAAATCCTGTAATCATAGTGCGGGTAAGCATCAACACGCATCCAAACCAGAAATTTGGGGTCTTAAAGTGATTGTCTACATGCTGAAAAGATTAAATCGTTATTGAACTTATTTCTTTCTACCAAGGGTTTCCTTGTAATGGTTCAGAGGCCTCCTTTGCTCTTTAGAAGATTGATTTTTTGAGAAAAAGAAAAACCTCTGTTTCTAGAGTTATAGAATCAGGGCTAGGGAGAAGGCATTTGGCAAACCACCACCACGAGAGGATCCTAAACTACGAAGTCTCCCATCCTCTTCTATGTCGAACAGGAGCATTTGGGGAAAATTGGTCTCTAAAATAGGAAAACTCTCTTAGGGTTAGGGTTCGAAGAAGACATGATGAAGAAGAGAAAGCCATAACAGAGATTCGCAACAATTCAAACATTCAATGGAAAAAGTTTTATGTGGTAAAGGTTGAAAGGAAAAAAATTGAATTTATAACTGATGGGCGACCGTGGGTAAAAATTTGTGGAAGAAGGGTTTAGTTTATATAAAAAGCGAACGTCCAAAGACTAAGAAGTGTAATGATGGAAAGCCTATTAATAAAGGCCACTATCACTTCCGTGTATAGTGGGTTGAAGAAGCCTTGAAAAAAGGCTGGCAGGAAATTGCCAGAGCTAATGAAAGGTGAACACGTATCAAATGTATTTAAATAGAAAAAACAACTGAAGCGTTAGTACTGTCATAGCATTTCGATTTATGGCAAAAATTCCCTTTTTAATGAAGATCCACTTTCCAAATATTTAATTGATTAAATAAATGAAAAGTGGGCGGGGACTATCTGTATTGTGGGGAAAAAAACTGAATTTAAATATTTGAAGATTGACGTGTCATGGACACGTGGACCGGTCAAATAGTCCAAAGCGGGTAATCAAGTAGAAGGCACGAGGAACAAACAGATGCGGGAGAGAAGATACTTTAAAGGCACGAGCTATTTATTCAAATGGAACAGACTCGTACCTGTTCGAAGTCATTTAAACTCGTGGAAGATTCAAAGGAATTGAAGACCATGAAATCTTGATTAGCAAAAAAAGAGTCCAAATTCAGTTATTAAATGGCCAAATACGTTAGAGAATTTGTATTTTAATATGAATGATTGAGTAACGTTTTCTTTTAATGTTCATTTATTGTCGTAATTTGCCTCATTAAGACAAAGGCATTACACCTTCTCTTAAAATTAACTATAAAAAGGAGAAAGTCACAACATCTGTAGGGACGAGAAAATTATTACTGGAATAAAACTTTGTTCTTTTTGCGTTTCTGGAATATATCATTCAATAATCTCTTTCTTATATACCTTTTCCGGATTTATCGAGTTAACCCGAGTTCTTCTTAAATTCAAGCTTTGACCTAAAATTCTAATTGTATTTGGTTAAAACAAATATAAATTGTATTATCGTGAATTGTCTATATATAGAGAGCATTCTTAGGGTCCATTGCCTTGGGTGCTAAGTTCACCCTCTCCCTATAAATAGAGGGTTCCATTCTATTGTAATTCACTCCCAAATCAATAAGAATTCTCTCTCCCTGCTTTTCTCCGCAATACGCCTTCTTCTTCCTTTATTGTTTATTAACACGTTATTAGCACGAGACTCTAAACCAATTGTAGTAGAAGCTTTGGGAATGAGCATAATGATTGTCAATTATTCCATAAACTTCCTTCATGATAAATTTTGGATTTAAGGTAAGTATTTTTACTTTATTTTTTTCTTTTTAAATTCTTTGAAATTTCTATAATTTTGATTTTTATATACAAGCAAAGACAACAAAGTTTGAATTATAACTCTAATGGAGTTTAGTAAGAAAATTATTAACACTCGAAGTGGTTAAAATTTCTAAATGTCTTGCCATGCATCAAATTTTATAGTATGATTATGGCACAGAAGTTGCATACCCGTTCCCATTTGAATTTTGCTTTCATTCTCCATTCCTAAGCAGAATGGATAGCAGTATTGTGGATAAGTCTGAAAAGAAGACAAAATATTACCGTTGAAGGTATCAATGATGTGACGTGGTATAGACGAAATCTATAATCGTCATTATTGTGATAATGAGAATAATTAAGGGATTCTCAAAATAATCCTTCACTCTGTAAAGTAATATTTGTCAATCGATTTGACATGATACTTTATTTAAAGCACATATTAGATGATTATGGTCCATTCATGATGTGAATGTAAAACATTCTGATTTATGAATTAACATATTCATTCTTGCGAAGATATAAATGTGCTAGTGCGGTTAAGTGAATTATTACCACACTCACCTCTAAAAGGAGGTTTGAGATGATATAAGAAATCAATTGTCATTATTATGGGCATATGAATGGTCATTGCGTCACGTACCTATTGTACGCCGAAATATTTTAGCAGTGTGATTATTAATAGGACAACAATATGCAAGAAACATATCTCGCAATATAATTTTTGACCACGACCATAATGGTAAACTTACTCCTTAAAAAAGATATTCACCATATGGATGTGATGAATATGTGGATAGTACAAAAAATTAATGAGAATTCTGCAAAGAGCCAATTATACTATTTTGGAGCAGAAACACAATTGATTACCAATAAGGTATTGTGTGTAGTAAGTCTCAAAGAAAACTTATTCAGTTTCCAAAGTACCAGCATGTGGTTATATTGAGGACTATAAATAAAAGAAATATTAATATCTTCTATTACTACACACATTGTAGCGGATAATATGTTGTGACAAAAGCTACCCGCTTTATTCTCCCAATTTGTACTACATAAAAACACAAAGATTACCACAATGAAGTGGAATATTTATTGATTATAAATCCATATCCAAATAAATTTGAATGTATTGAAATAAATTATTCAGTTTGCATAAATTGTTTTTAGCCTTATACTAATATTAAGCAATGATGTGCAATAAATGAGAATTTCACATTGGTAAATATATTAAAGGAAACTAGAAAGTTCTTTACGAAATTCTCTTATAATGCCTTGTTCTCATTAAATTTAATTGACCAAGTATAAATTGGGATTGAATCCATAAATGCTGGAAAATGATCAAAGGTGCATTATGGCCCATTCACCCGCCATGCTATACCACACTAGATGCTGGTTGGATTTTTTTGTTTTATAACAGAGACAAAATGTAATGGAAAATGGTGGAAAAAGAAATGGAGGGAAAAGTGAAATAAGTTGGAATGAGTTCACTAATTGCACTCATTTGGTCCCTCATTTGGTTATGAAGGGAAGAAAATCTTTGTGTTATAAGAGAAGCTCAACTTCTCTTACCTTCTTAAAGATCCTAAGGAAGAAGGCAAGCCTTCCGCGCCGTCGTCGATTCGCTCGCATCGCTCGGCTCGGCTTCGGCTTCGGCTATTCCTGGCTTCGGATTTGAGTTGATTAATCTTTTTGGAATAAAAATTCTTTTCAAATATTTAATTAATTATTAATTAATTAAAGAAAAATTCAATCGGAATAACCCATGACCCGCGACCCGGTCCGGTCCGGCCCGTTTTTTCTTATCCCGGATTAAATTTTAAAATCTTTTTGAAATTTTCCCGCCAATATTTTCAAACAAGCCATAGCTGTTCTTGAAACATGGGTGTCACACCCTGTTCCAACAGCTATGGCTGTTCTGAAAGGTTACTAAACCTTTTCAAAAAACAGCACCGAAATTGGCCTATAAATAAACCTTCAAATCCCAGAATTATTTACTTACGGAATTTTCTAGAATCTTCTTCTTTCTTCTGCACAAAAATTTCAGTTGTGTTTGCAGCCTTTGTCGAGTGGTTCGCTGTATTCATCGGACGTTCTTTGGTGGAGAGCGCAACACTCCTTCGCGTGAGTTAAATCGTCTATCCTGGAAGAGGATTATATTCCAAGAAACCTCGCTGAGTACTTGAGGGGCAATAAACTTTCTTAATAGGACACAGTGTGTGTATACAGTGGCTCGAGTTTAGGTTCCTCAGATATATATACCGTTTAGTCTCTGTGAATTTATTGTTGAAGAAGTTTACTGTTTTTCGGAATTATTTCTACTAACTTTCTATTTTCTGTTTCAGAAATGACTCGTATTATTTTAATTTATTTACAGCAATACAGATAAATAACAATCTTAAGGAATTATATTTATTTATATTCTGTATTCTGTCTGAATTTTACTATTCTGATTTGAAGATATAAAACTTCATCGGATATGAAATTCAGAAAACCGATTTGAAGAACATAAAACTTCATCGTTTTTCTGTAAAAACCACTATATAAAAAGCCTTAGTTGTTTTTATTACGTACCGGTTTTATTTGATTACAGTATTATTTACTATTTTGTTTTACCATTAATTTGATTTCTTTTGTTGTTGACAGTAAGAAATGGCAAAATGAAAATGGAAATCCTTCTGCGGACTGTTGGGTTGGCAACGACATAGCCTCGTCAAGCCGCACTGCTGTTCTTCGGCTGAAGAAAACCGGGGGAAATTTTCCGGAACCAACTTCAAAGGTATGCGCAGCAAAGGGTGTTTCTTTTTCTGGCTTACCACACTTGGTATTGCAGGGAAATTCACTAGGTGAAGAGCCTTCCAGTGCCTGCTGCGGACATGCGGACAATGAAAAGTTCATGGTTGTTGAGGCGTGGAAGCAGGCCAAATTTCTTTGCAAAGGCTATATCTTAAGTGCCTTTAGAAAGATGAACTTGTACATGTATATAGTGCAATGAATACTTCGGAAAGAATTTTATGGACGCACTTGAGAAGAAAGTACAAGACAGGAAGATGCATGCTTGAAGAAGTTCGTGGTTGCCAACGTTTCTTAGACTATAAAATGATAGACAGCAAAAACTGTGGGAACCCAAGTTCAGGAGCTTCAAACTTGTTTTTCACGACCTTATTGCTGAAGGTTATGGTCGTGAATGAAGCATTTTCAAGTGGCTGCTATGATTGAAAAAATTGCCCCCCTCCTCGTGAGAGATTTCAAGAACTATCTTAAGCAAAAGCAAAGAAATGAAGTTGGAAGATCTTGTGATACGTCTAAAGGTCAGGAATACAACAAAACAGGAGAGAAGAAGTCTCGTTGGAAATTCAACGTATCATGGAGCTAATATCGTTGAGGAGACTTGCTCCAAAAAGTAAAAAGAGGAAAGAGGTTCTTTCTGGACAAACTAAGGAGCAGAACAAAAAAGAAATTTCAAGAGGTAGCGTGCTACAATTGTGGAACAAGTTGTCAACAAAGCCACCTGCATTGTCGATCTCCCGAAACAAAAAGGATAATAAGAAAGGACAGCCAACATTAGTGAGAAGAATAATACATTATGATCTTGCGCCAATGCTTTCGGAATGCGCAACCTAGTTGGAAATTCCGAAGGAGTTGGTGGATTTGACCTCTTGAGCCACTCAGAACATGTTTTTGTGCTTGTCAAAGAAGCATTTGCGACTTACTCTACTGGCTTGGTCCCGAAGAAAGAAGAAAATTTCCATGGGAAATAATGCAACAGCCAAGATTGAAGGTTATGGGAAGATATTCCTGAGATGACTTCCTGGCAAGGTGTTAACGTCACAACGTTTCTCTCATGTTCCCTACTATTAGGAAGAATTGTAGTTTCTACTTCATTTTTACTTGTAAAGAATGGATTCAAATGTCCTGTATTTGTTTCTGATAAAGTTGTTGTAAGCAAGAACGAAATGCTATGTTGGAAAAGGCTACCTTCACGGAAGGGCCTTTTCAAAACTCAATGTAATGGTTATTGACAGGTATGAATAAAATTTCAGCTTCTTCCTATTTATTGGAGTTCAAATGATTTTGCATAATTCGTTTAGTTACATTTGTCAAATTATAAAACCTTTGCGGGGAAGTTAATTTAATTTAAAGTATTGCTAAAATTCGAATGTAATAAATCGAAATGTCAAATATGTGTGAATTCATAAGTTGTAAAAACATCACTTATAAAGTCTGTTTGAAAGAATTCAAATCCTTTATGAACTTAATTCATACTAACTTTAGCCGATATGAGTTCTACACCATACTAAAGGTGGAAAAAGAAGTTATTTTATTACTATATTTTATTGACCGCTGGATTTGCACTCAGATATTGCTATGTTATATTGCTTAATAGTAAGGATGAGCAATTGAAGCATTTAAGCAATACAAAGAATGAGTAGAAAATCAATTGAATAAAAGATTCAAAATGATTAGAAGTGATAGAGGTGGAGGAATATGAATCTCCGTTTTGCAGAAATATGTTCGGAATTATGGATTTATCCATCAAACTATTGCACCTTACAACACCTCAATCCAACGGAATTTTGCGGAAAGAAAAAAATCGGACATTAAAAGAAATGATGAATTCTTTTAATTAATAAGTTTCCGGATTACCGCAGAGTTGTGGGAGGAAGCTATCCTTACAAAGACTAAAGCGAATACTCAGAGAGGAGTACCCCACAGCAAAACGCAAATCTATTTCCATCATGAAAAAATGGAAAGGAAGAAAG
>NW_017672549.1:0-276 GCF_001879085.1 Nicotiana attenuata
CTACGAATCTTGAATTGAACTCGAAAGTGGAAATTCTAGATTGCATATAGGATTGAGTAGAGTAAGTTCTTGAACCCGGGCATCGGGGAACGGATTCGCAGTTAGGATAGACATATACCTAATTGCCTTGCTTGGTTGATTTACAGGAATTATAAATGCGTTCTTGTTGATCTAACTCCATAGACATATAGTTAGAGCGAACCAAGACTCAAGTAGGCAAGTGTCTAGTAAAATACACATTAAACAATTTTAGCTACTAGTAACTCCATTTAGGGC
>NW_017672549.1:1417-74601 GCF_001879085.1 Nicotiana attenuata
AAAAAATTGAATAAAATGGCTTGATGTTTGAGTGTCGATGTTGGTTCTCCATCAGTTTTTAGTCTGTCTATTTTCATTTCTGTTTCATGCTTGTCCTCAAAGTGATGTGTATAAATTGTAGGATTTGAAAATATTCTTGTCGAATAGTGGTTGTTCGATGTATAGCTTATAAATATGTTCCACTTCATGCTAATCATGTTGTTATTAGATCAAATTTTTGATATGGTTGGTCCAAGGTTTTGGATCATGAAACATGTATTTAGTAAGAGTTTCTTAAATTGCTGTGGCATATTGGGATCTAGTAAGTAGACTGGATGTGCATTTGGGGTTGGGAATATCAATTCCAGAGGCTATCTACGAATCTAGAGTTGAACTCGAAAGTGGGAATTCTAGATTGCATATAGGATTGAGTAGAGCAAGTTCTTGAACCTGGGCATCGGGGAACGGATTCGCGGTTAGGATAGACATATACCTAATTGCCTTGCTTGGTTGATTTACAGGAATTATAAATGCGTTCTTGTTGATTCTAATTCCATGGACATATAGGAATTAGGTTAGCTTGAATAGGCGAGTAAGAACTCGACAGATTCTTATGAGCAATATTAACCCTGTTAACCAATAAACTAGATAAATTAATTAGACAATTCAATTGAAGAATACAATAGGAATGTTTGATAGCCCATAACCCTAGATTGTTTTCATTACATTGATATCATAAAAATCTGCTCTTTCTCTGTTCAAAGTTTATTATTTATATTCTTTATTTAATTAGTTTAGAATCATATACTTCTACGTTTAATTCTTGTTTAGATAATTAGGATAGTCTAATTTAGTTAATAGTTAATCACAAGTCCTCGTGGGATCGACATCCGACGTTTAGTCACTTTATTACTTGACGTCCGCGTATACTTGCCTTAGTGTTTTGTTCGCAACAAGTTTTTGGCGCCGTTGCCGGGGACTTAGAAATTAATTATTTTTCTAAATTATACTTTTACTTTTATCTTTACAAGTTTTTATTCTTCTCTTTTTGTAAATATTTTAATTTTATAACTATTTGACTTTTCTCCTAGTGTGTTTCTAATTCTCTCAACATGACATCTGGGAGGTTTGAATTTGAATATGGGAGTAAGGGTTGGTATTGGGAAGAATATTCACGATTAAGGGAATACGAGGAACGTCGTTGTCTTCTAACAAAATTGGTGAACGACTGGTCTAAGGAGAGAGATGAACTTGCACATAAAATTGATAATTTTGGCTTGGTTGTACATAACTTAGATGTAGATTTGAGTGCAAAGGTTGATGCGTGTAACGACCAACAATTTAATAATGAGTTGTGTGAAGCTGAAAAAAATCTTCTAGACCAAATTGAGGAGCTAAAACGAGAATACCAATCACTAGACCATGTTTTTCTTGAGGATGCTAATATTGAGAAGAGTGATCTAGAGTCATGTGAGAGAGTAGATAACATTACTTTGGGATACTTGAGTGTGTGTAAATATGAGGATGCAAATAGTAGTAAAATTCATGAGTTAGGGCGCATTAGACCTCATTCCAATCATTTTTTCACATTGTGTTTAGAGAGTAAGATAGTAATCGAGCCATCTGAGCCAATGAAGGGGCCAAAGAATGAGGATGAGAGCGCCTATATTCTTGAATTTGTTGTGCCAAAAAGCAAAAATTACATTCCTCATCTAAAGGCCGAGAGGTGCAGAGTAAAAAATTTATTACTTGGCCTGGTTATCTTTGTAGCCCCACCAAAGGTGCATAGCCATAGACTGGATGCCATGTTAGGGGTACAATTCATAAGTTCAAGGTGGAGACAAAAATTGGTTCAAGTCGTGCCGCGACTTTAAATTAGGTGCTTGTTGGGAAGCAACCCAGCTTTACTGCTTTCTTTTATTTTTATTTATTTTTGTTTATTTTATTTTTCTATCTTTGTAGCGTTTTTTTGTAGGATTATGAGCATAGAAGAAAAGCCACTGGAAGTGTGCAAAAGTGAGCTATGTGGTTGAAATAAGTGTGGGGTGACCGCACAAAGGATCGTACCTGGGAGAAGTCTGAGTATCCCGTGAGCTGCCAATACTTCGGCCTTTGGCCTACCAGGGAGTCTCTTTTACCCTCTTGTTATTTTTAGTGTGCATTGAGGACATTACACAATTTTAAGTGTGGGGTGAGGAGATTGTCTGGGTGATTTTCTGTGGTATGTTAGCTTAGTTATAGTACTCGTTCTTAGTGTAGTAATTTTTTTTTTTTAAAAAAAAGAACGAAAAAAAATCAAAAAATTTGGACTTTTCCCGACGATGGATTTTGTGGACAGCTTTCTTGAGGGATTAAAGTCTAAACAAAAAACACAAAAATATGTCTTTTAGCTTTCTTTAGGTAGTAATAATCCCCCGTGATTTTTCTTTGTGCCTCGGTTCTTTTCCATGGGATGCAGTTTGAACCGGGTAGTTTTTTCTTTTAGAGTAGTTTAGAGAATAAATTGGAGGAAGAAAGATGAGATAAATCTAGGCACCCTTGACTTGTTTGATAGTAACATATTTAGGCTTTGGCATGTGTAGTATCTTCCCTATGATTTGAAATTATTGATGATGCCTTGCTTAGACTGGATAGCATGTTATTGACGCCTGTGTCTCATTTACTTGACTTGTGTTCACTTTGTGCTTAATGCTTAATATCTTGCGGCTCCGTGAATACTTGCATTTGTTTGAGAGTCGGAATGAAACCGTCCTTAGTGAGTCATGTGCCATGAGTGGTCAGAGTTTTGTGTAGTCTATGTATGGTACTTGTGTCTAGAACTTGCCCGGTATGTGATTCGAAGCGAAATTTTAGGTGATGCCCGGTTTGAAAAATGATTTTAGGCTTTCTTTGATCTTTTTGAGCTTAATTGCTTACCTCAAATAAAATCTATCCCTAGTGAAACCTTTTGAGCCTATAGACTTTTATTTGGCACCCACATTACAAGCCTATACCCTCTTTATTCTTAATTGACATTGTTTTGATCCCCTTTCCTCTTAAAGCACTTTAATTGCAAAATGAGCGCTAAAAGAAGTAAGAAGGGACTAAGAGTGGGGTGGCTTTGGAGTGGAACTAGTGAAGTAAAGAAAGGTGCAATTGTTTTTTATTGTAAAAGAATATGCCACTAGTGAAAATTGAAAGAAAAAAATGTGGTTGAATAAATATCTTATTTTTGCTAGTGGAGTATACATTAAGATGATGCTTAAAGGAAGAGGGAAAACTATTGGGAGTGATTTTATTTGTGAAATTGAAGTTGGGATTGAAGAATTTGCGCTTAAGTTATCATGTGATGTGTTAAAGTGCTTAGGAGGGTTGGTCACTATTCCTAAATATATCATACCCGTCCCTTAGCCCACATTACAACCATATAAAGACCTAATATATTTTAGATCGAGCGAGCCTACATTAGTAGAGATTTACATTACGGGCAAGCCTATGGTACCAATTACATGCATGTGACTTCTTTTGTGAGGGTGAGCGATTTTCTTTGATATATGTGAGCATGAGATTTGAAAGTGTGGATTGATTTTACTTTCTTTGCTTTGGTTGTGAGGGCACATGGTTTCATGAAGGATAGATAACATTATTAGACTTCTCTAGGATGTTGGGTGTTCAAACCATGAGTGCATTGTGACATTGAGTCGGTTTTTGAGGCTAGGATAGTTGTGAGCATATTGTGTTTGTTTGAATACTTTTTAAGAATGACATAATTAAATGGAAGTGTATGATGATTGCATATGCTAGAGTTTAATTGTTGCTATCAGTCATAATCATTGGTTTAGTGTGCTTCGAATATGTTAAGTGCTCATAGATAGAGTAAATTTTTGGTTGACTCGAGGACGAGCAACGTTTAAGTGTGGGGTGTTGATGATAGGCTATAATTACGTATTTTAGTCGATTATTACACTCTAATTTACTGCATTTTAGTTGAGGTTGCGCTTTAATCGCTAGTGTTTTGCACTAACTGTGTATTTTATATCTTGTAGGAGTGTTTTATGTTTTGCACTAACTGTGTGTTTTAAGATGATGCTTAAAGGAAGAGGGAAAACTATTGGGAGTGATTTTATTTGTGAAATTGAAGTTGGGATTGAAGAATTTGCGCTTAAGTTATCATGTGATGTGTTAAAGTGCTTAGGAGGGTTGGTCACTATTCCTAAATATATCATACCCGTCCCTTAGCCCACATTACAACCATATAAAGACCTAATATATTTTAGATCGAGTGAGCCTACATTAGTAGAAATTTACATTAAGGGCAAGCCTATGGTACCAATTACATGCATGTGACTTCTTTTGTGAGGGTGAGCGATTTTCTTTGATATATGTGAGCATGAGATTCGAAAGTGTGGATTGATTTTACTTTCTTTGCTTTGGTTGTGAGGGCACATGGTTTCATGAAGTATAGATAACATTATTAGACTTCTCTAGGATGTTGGGTGTTCAAGCCATGAGTGTATTGTGACATTGAGTCGGTTTTTGAGGCTAGGATAGTTGTGAGCATATTGTCTTTGTTTGAATATTTTTGAAGAATGACATAAGTAAAGGGAAGTGTATGATGATTGCATATGCTAGAGTTTAATTGTTGCTATCAGTCATAATCATTGGTTTAGTGTGCTTCGAATATGTTAAGTGCTCATAGATAGAGTAAATTTTTGGTTGACTCGAGGACGAGCAACGTTTAAGTGTGGGGTGTTGATGATAGGCTATAATTACGTATTTTAGTCGATTATTACACTCTAATTTACTGCACTTTAGTTGAGTTTGCGCTTTAATCGCTAGTGTTTTGCACTAACTGTGTGTTTTATGTCTTGTAGGAGTGATTCCGAGCTATGTAGATGTTATAGAATGAATTCAAGTGATTTGGAGCTTTGAAGTCTGAGTAAAAGTTCAAGGAATTAAGCCGGGATCGTGTTTGGGGGTCAACGGATGATAGTTAGAGCGAACGAAGACTCGAGTAGGCATATTGCGCACTGTCTAGTAAAATACACATAACTTTTTGCTCAGAACTCCATTTGGGCTCCACAATATATGGTTGGAAAGCTAACTCAAAGGGCTACAATTTTCATGTTTTATGTTTTTCCAATTCGAAACGGAACCGGGTGAAAAATGCGCGTCAATAGCGCGATCGCGCTCAGGTCGCGCTCGTCAGGCAGAACACTGGGCCACTAGCGCGGCCACTAGCGCGACCACTAGCGTGACCACTAGCGCGATCGCGCTAGTCAAACCCGGGAAAAGTGTCCCTTTTTACATTGGAGAAGGTATAATTGTTTGGGCCCAACCCTACTTGGTATATATACATGGAAAAACGGTATTTTGAAGGAGGAGGACGTTTTTTGGAGGAAAACACAAGCACAGAGCCGCCGTGGAGGCCGGGTTTCATCTTTTCTTCCACCAACTTAGTCTTTTTATGTTTCTTTGTATAATTTATTGTTTTGTTACCGTATCTATGTGGAGCTAAACTTCACATTCTAGGGTTGTGGTTCTTTCATGACTATTGTTATTCGGATATTGATTTTGATTGCTTAGTTTATCATATTGGTTTATTTATTTAATCCTGCACTTAATTATTTGATTGCTTGATCACCAATTGAATACTATCTATGAGTCTTGAATTGAACTCGAAAGTGGGAATTCTATATTGCATATAGGATTGAGTAGAGTAAGTTCTTGAACCCGGGCATCGGGGAACGGATTCACGGTTAGGATAGACATATATCTAATTGTCTTGCTTGGTTACAGGAATTATAAATGCGTTCTTGTTGATTCTAACTCCATAGACATATAGTTAGAGCGAACGAAGACTCGAGTAGGCATATTGCGCACTGTCTAGTAAAATACACATAACTTTTTGCTCAGAACTCCATTTGGGCTCCACAATATATAGTTGGAAAGCTAACTCAAAGGGCTACAACTTTCATGTTTTATGTTTTTCCAATTCGAAATAGAACAGGGTGAAAAATGTGCGTCAATAGCGCTATCGCGCTCAGGTTGCACTCGTCAGGTAGAACACTGGGCCACTCGCGCGACCACTAGGGCGATCGCGCTAGTCAAACCCGGGAAAAGTGTCCTTTTTCACATTGGAGAAGGTATAATTGTTTGGGACCAACCCTACTTGGTATATATACATGGAAAAACGGTATTTTGAAGGAGGAGGACGTTTTTGAGAGAAAAACACAAGCACAGAGCCGCCGTGGAGGCCGGGTTTCATCTTTTCTTCCACCAACTTAGTCTTTTTATGTTTCTTTGTATGATTTGTTGTTTTTCTACCATGTCTATGTGGAGCTAAGCTTCACGTTCTAGGGTTGTGGTTCTTTCATGAATATTGTTATTCGGATATTGGTTTTTGATTTCTTAGTTTATCATATCGGTTTATTTATTCAATCCTGCACTTAATTATTTGATTGCTTGATCACCAATTGAATAGTATCTATGAATCTAGAGTTGAACTCTAAAGTGGGAATTCTAGATTGCATATAGGATTGAGTAGAGCAAGTTCTTGAACCTGGGCATTGCGGTTAAGATAGACATATACCTAATTGCCTTGCTTGGTTGATTTACAGGAATTATAAATGCGTTCTTGATGATTCTAATTCCATAGACATATAGGAGTTAGGTTAGCTTGAATAGGCGAGTAAGAACTCGACAGATTCTTATGAGCAATATTAACCCTGTTAACCAATAAACTAGATAAATTAATTAGACAATTCAATTGAAGAATACAATAGGAATGTTAGATAGCCCATAACCCTAGATCGTTTTCATTACATTGATATCATAAAAATCTGCTCTTTCTCTGTTCAAAGTTCATTATTTATATTCTTTATTTAATTAGTTTAGAATCAAATACTTCTAGGTTTAATTCTTGTTTAGATAATTAGGATAGTCTAATTTAGTTAATAGTTAATCACAAGTCCTCGTGAGATCGACATCCGACTTTTAGTCACTTTATTACTTGACGATCGCGTATACTTGCGTGAGTGTTTTGTTCGCAACAATCACCATCAATTACCTTATCATAGCCACCACTAATCACAAGCATCAGCCATCGCCATATATCGCTAACTATCATTACCAGTCGTCACCTTTATTAGCTATCACTATCATCACCATAATTATCAGCCACCACCATCAACTACAACCATAACTACTACTATTCGTCATCATCACCACTAGCTACTACCCATATTCACGACCATCAACTACTATCAACACAAATTATCGCAATTCATTACCTACAACCAGCACTGTTAACCACTACCACCACCAAGAATGATATCAAATTTATAATTCAAATACTTTATTAATATAATATTAAGGTTAATTATTACTACTATTTTAATAAAATTTTATTTTTTTATTAATTATCAAAAGACAAATTTTATTCATTTATATGCTGAAAAAAACAAATAATTTTAATTATTCAGCATTAAAATTTTAATTCAATATCTTAATTTACAGATATGTATTTATATCTATACGTCTTAAATTTTATACATATTTATTATTTTAGTATGTTTTCAGATTTGACATCTTAATCTTTAAAAATAAATAAATGGGGCCTTAACTTTTTCTGTTTAGTGTGCATGTTCTTGCAATGCAGTGGTATGAAGAAAGTAGATACATAAGCACAATCCATGATTCTCACAGGGAAATGAGTAAGCATGACATTCATTTGTTATTGTCTAGTTACGCAAGGATTAAAATATATAGAGATTAAATATGCGATGAATAATAACGTAAGAATTGTTATAAGACAAATAATAAAGCGGGATTGCTATGTAGTGAACTAATAATACATGTATTGCTAATACACATATTCTTTTTCCATATTCTAATGCATGTAACGTATAAGTTATACCGGAATTCCATCGTTTGGTTTTAAATTTCGTATAAGTACTTGCGTGGAGTTTAATGCGGAAAACCAGTGTGGTGTTGGTTATACGAAGATTATATTACTGATGCAAGATTTAGTTTAAAAAAATAATGTTGTATAAGTAATACAGAATTTTATGGAGATACCCGGAATTCCTACCTTCGGGACTGTGATGACGCCTAACATTTCACTTGCTAGACAAGCCAACGTTCGAGAACCGTTTAGTCAATTTCTTTCAATTTCAATAGATAAAGACAATTAAACCAAAAATGAAATAAAGTCAAGTGCGAAAAAACATAAAAACCCAATATCTACTACAATGCGGATTTGGAGTCACAACTCACGAGCTTCTAGATTTTTATTACAAATAGGGTCTGAAAGAAGAGAAACAATGAAACAAGAAAATAAAAGAGGACTTCAAGGTCTGCGAACTACCTCGAGTCTCCGAATAAGCAAATCCAAGCTGCTCCAATTACGGGCAGCTAGGGCAGGTACCAAAATCTGCACAAGAAGTGCAGAGTGTAGTATGAGTACAACCGATCACATGTACTCGTAAGTGTCAAGCCAAACCTCGACGAAGTAGTGACGAGTCTACGACAAGACACCTAAAAAAATAAACCAGTGCAATTAACGGTATATGTACAAGATAATGACAAATAAAAGCTAAACATGGACTATTGGGAGGGGACATGCTAAAGGGGATACATGATACGAGAGATACAATGAAAATAACAACCAGAACAGTCAATATGCCTTTAACCAGTAAAAACAATTAAGCACAATGAAGAAAGTCGCATGGCATCACCCTTCGTGCTTTTACTCTCAACCTCACAAGAAACAATGATACCGCACGACACCACCCTTCGTGCTTTTACTCTTACTCACAGTATAAATCAATAAATACGGCACGGCATCACCCTTCGTGCATTAACTCTCATAACATGGCACGACATCACCCTTCGTGCATTAACTCTCACAACATGGAACGGCATCACTCTTCGTGCATTAACACTCTCCCTTACCACATAACGAGAACAAGTAATAACATGGCGATAGGATCAACAAGTACATGCCTTACTTCAACAACGGTTCCACAATACCAATATCAACTTGGAATCTCAATTATCACAAAAGCCCGTAAATACGATAAGATCAATCTAACAATTAACTAGTCTAAGCATGGATAACATGATCAAATAAGCAATAAATGCAAGGCACAAGTCCCACCTGCATGCTTTAACCCAACAACGTATAGGTACTCGTCACCTCACATACACATCGTACCCAACATCTAAACATGTAGCAAAATAAATAAGTCCTAATCCCTCAAGTCAAGGTTAACCACGACACTTACCTCGCTCCAAAGAATCAACTCAAAGCCCAACTACAGCTTTGCCTTTCAAACAAGCCTCTGAACCAATAGAATCTAGCAAATTACCAACCAAACGATTCAAATTAAGCCTTAGGAACTACCCACGATTGCAAAGAATTCAATTTCGGTCATTATTGAAGAAGTCAACAAAAAGTCAACTCCCGCGCTCGCTTGGTCCAAACTCGAAATTCGGACCAAAACCCGATTACCCATTCACCCCCGAGCACGGTTAGGAGTAATTTGTTTTGGAATCCAACCTCAATTTGAGGTCTAATCCCCAAATTTACAAATATCTCTAAATCTACCCAAAACCCCTATTTCCACCACGAACACACTAGATTTTAGGTTGTTTTCTTAGGAAGAGTAGTGAAAGATTGAAAGAAACTAGCTTAGAATCACTTACCAATGATTTGGGAAAGAAGAGTCCTTTGAAAAATCGCCTCTAGGGTTCTTATGTTTGAAAATTTGAGAGAATTAACAAAAATCCCGTCTAAGTCCTATTTTGATCAATTGCAGATGTCGCATTTGCGACCAGGTGCGAACCCCTCAAATGCGAAGAAACCATCGCAAACGCAAACTTTGACCTCCGCAATTGCGATCATTTGATCGCATGCTTGCCCCAGTCCCACTTCGCAAATGCGAAGTTTGTTCGCAAATGCGAACTCTGGCCTCCCCAGCTACTCTTTGCAAATGCGATGAGTAGCTCGCAAATGCGAATCCATCAGTGGCCCGCAAATGCGATGCCTGACCTCGCAATTGCGAGGTCTGAGGCCTGCAACAAAAACTGAAGCACACCAGCAATGTTCTAAGTCCAAATTTCACTCCGTAGCGTATCCGAAACTCACTTGAGCCCTCGGGGCTCCAAACTAAACATGCACATAAGTCTAAAAACATCGCGCGATGAAATCGCCAAAATAACACCTAGAACTACGAATTGAACACCAAATCAAATAAAATTTTCAAGAAAACTTTGAAACTTCTTTCACAACCGGACATCTGAATCACGTCAAACCAACTCCGTTTCTCACCAAATTCGGTAGGCAAGTCAAAATTATGGTATTGGACCTATATCGGGTTTCGAAACCAAAATACGGACCCGATACCCAAATGTCAACCATTGGTCAAACATTTCAAATTCATTAAGCCTTTAGTTTTCAAATTTCAACAAAGTTCGATAACTCGAGCTAGGGTTATCCGAATTTGATTCCTGACATACGCTCAAGTCTCAAATCACGATACGGACCCACCGGGATCGCCAGAACACTAATCCAGGTCCGTTTGCTCAAAACGTTGATCGAAGTCAAATCAAATGGATTTTAAAGCAAAAATTCATATTTTTTCAGTTTTTAACATAAAAGCTTTCCGGAAACATGCCCGGACTGCGCATGCAAATCGAGAAGGGCTATAATGAGGTATTTGAGGTTTCAAAGTGCAGAATTAATGTATAAATTTATGCCATCAACCAAACATGATATGAATTTAATCCCACACTAGGGGTGGCTCAAGTATATGCGGGGCCAAAAGCCAAAATTTAATATGAGCCCTAAATTTTTAAAAGAAAGTTATACGATATGTTTTTATTTAAAGTCTATTTTTCTAAATTTTTGAGATGCGAAGTATTAATAATCCTTTTTATAATCTATTTTCCCTAATTATTCATTTTCAATTGATAATATAGCCAACTCATTTAATATTTCTTAAAATATTGTTAATTTTAGGTAAGATTTTGTAGAGCAATAAAAGTATTGAACTATTGGAAGTTTAAATTTCTTGGAGAAAGAAGGTGAATAAGAATATTAAAGAAATATGTTGGAGTTTCTGAAATATGAAGAGATCGGGAAAAGAAAGATTGACTTGGACCAAAGAAAGAGAGAGTAAATTTTTTACACGTTATCTAATGAAGGAGTAAGAAGTAAAAAATTGAAATGTTGGGAATACAATTCATCTACCCATGTTTTAAGTAAGTAAAATTATTACTTTATTTTTTGTATCTAAAGAGCTTTCTTTTATTTTATATTAAAAATCTTTTGTATTAAAAGTACTAAATCTTATTTTTTAAATACCTATATAAACCTATTATTTATAAAAAATGGAGCCCTCAAAAATTTGGGTGTCTAAGGCACAACCCTTACTTCTCAACACATTAGAGTCGGTCCTATCCCACATCTTACTTTATCCCATGTACCAAACAACCCCTAAGGGTATAATTATTCATGTCTTATAAATCTTCCCAACTAGAAAATCCAGTTTGCTAAAGGTTCAGTTAATAACAAACTTGCATTTGCCTTCACATAAATCTAAGAAAGCCTCTCCGAAGCTTGAACTGAGAAATATAATTAATTGCTCCGTACAGTAAGATCTTCATAGGTGGACTGGCTTATACTTGAAAACGCTAGACATGTAGTAATATTCTCATAGTAGTGGTGGGCCAGGTGATCTCACATGACCTGCAGAAGTTTTCAGTCATTAGTTGGGATATGCATGTGATGCAGCAACTGCTCAAATCAAGAAAAAAGGGTCTTCCAGAATGACGTAACGGACGACGGAGGAGCCATTATTTGCACAAGAAACAAAGAGAAAAGAAATGAAAAAGAATCAAATTAGGCCTTGAACATTTCGCCTATGATAAAACAGTATTAATAATTTGAGTAGTAACATATAGCTGGCATACATGGTCTAATTAACCTCCTTTACCTTTAATCGTCGTTTGACTTGAAGACAAGTTATGCTTAGTACTAGGTAGGTTGAAATTAGTAATATTGGGATTAATTATCCTGATACAATTTTTATTGATTGTTTGGTATGTTGTATTAATTATGGAATTGTCAATTTTACTGTTTTATCATGTGACAACTTATTCTGGAATTATTATTCTATCAGACAGGTATAAGTTAACCCGGTACTATTTTTAATCTTGGAATAATTGCCACGACCCTGGATTCCCACCGTCGAGACCAAGATGGCGCCTAACATTTCACTTGCCAGGCAAACCAACGTTTAAACAATTCATTTTAAATAATAACTCAGCAACTGAAATAACTAAAATAGACTGAGGAAATAGTAACAACAGCGATATCTAGATACAATCCCAGAACTAGTGTCACAAGTGCACGAGCGACTAGAATAATACAAACAATGGTTTGAATGGAAGTAAAACTGTCTGAGCGGTTGTATCTCAAGTCTCTGTCGGGCAATCAATCTGAGCAATCTATTGACCACCGCTCGGATCGACTCAAAAATATGCACAAGAAGTACAGAGTGTAGTATGAGTACAACCGGCCCCATATACTTTGTAAGTGCTGAGCCTAAACTCGACGAAGTAGTGACGAGGCTAAGGCGGGTCACTTACAATAACCTGCACGCAGTGTAATAATAATAACAACATGAAAGGAAACACAAAATGGTAAAGCAGTTAACTGATGAAACTAAACTCAATTCTCGAAATCAGTAGCACCAGAAACATCGTTCCTCAGTACCTCGTATGGGAACACTAAAAGCTAACACAAAGCAGCAATGAATGTAAAATACACAATCCGTTGCGGCGCGCAACCCGATCCCACCATACAAACACAATCCTCCCTTATTCCACCATATCAATAATAACAAGTAAAATCCGTTCCGGTGCGCAACCCGATCCCACCATATAATCAGAATCAATGTCATAATCCTTCCTTATTTCACCATATCAATATCACATATAAAATCTGTTACAGCGTGCAATCCGATACCACCATATCAATATCAATCCTCCCTTATTCCACCCGTTGCAACGTGCAACCTGATCCATAAACAAAATTAATAAATGTAATCAACTCACCAACTCAATTCACAAGAATATTTGCGATTAAAGATTTATGAGAGCAAAACCATAAAGGAGTCTCATACCAAGTCAAGAAATGCTATAATTAATACAATACACCAAATATATGATATTTAAAGTGTACAAGTAAGACAATTAAGGCAAGTAGCAGTTAATCATGGAGCATGAAAGAAACGAGCATTTCAATATAAGGGAAAATAGTGAAAAGTAACAAGTTAAGGCATAGGAAGCAATAAGACATATAACAATTAAGATATGGAACAAAAAAATTAATGAAATACGGAAAAATATGAAAATAACTACTTTGTTGGCGTATATACACTCGTCACCTCGCATATACGTCGTTACACATGTATATCACATAACATATAGTTCAAGGGTTCCTAATTCACTCAAATCAAGGTTAGACCCAACACTTACCTCGCTCCGCAAGCAAATCAAAGCTCAACTGTGGCCTTTCCTCTAAAATTCGCCTCCGAACCAACCGAATCTAACCCAAATAGGCTTAATATCAACAAACAATGCGAGGAAAATCAATTGCAATACATAAAGCTAAGATCTTTACACTTTTCCAAAAAATTCAACAAAAGTTAACCACAGGTCAACTTGGTTAAAACTCAAGATTCAAACCAAAACCCAATTATCCATTCACCCCTAGCCCGATTAAGCAATTAGTTTCGAAATCCTACCTCAATTTGAGGTCTAAATCTAAATTTAAAAAAATACCCAATTCTTCCCAAATTCCAAATTTTCTATAATGAAAAAGCATAGATTAAAGTTAGAAATCAATGGGTGTTGATGGAAATGGAATAAAATGAGTTAAAGGATATAAACCTATGAATTGGTGATCATTTTTCTCTTCAAAATCGCCTCTAGGCCGAGCTCTAATGAAAAGATGGTGAAAATGGGTGTAATCCCGTGTTTGGGATATTTTAAAGTCTGAGAATTAGGTGTTCATAGCGTTTGTGAGACACCTGATGTGATCGCGAAGCAGCAGCGGCCAAAGTCCTACGCGTTCGCGAGGGGATGCACGCGTTTGTGATGGTCTTTCCCACTGGCCATCGCATTCGCGATCCTTGGCTCGCATTCGCATAAAGCAAACCCTAGATCCCCCTCCCAGGCTCCTTACTCTTCGCGTTCGCGTAGTGGTGGTCGTGTTTGGGAAGGGTGATCCCACCATAGCTTCGCGTTTGCGTACACAGCCTCGCGTTCGCTTAGAAAAAAACCTCCCTAGCCCAGATTACTCTTCGTGATCGCGGGAGTATCTTCGCGATCGCGAAGAAGAAAACACCAAATATTAGCAGTAGTGCAAAACCAGCAAATTCTTCTAAGCTCAAATGGTTCATTTCCTATCTAAAACTCACCCGAGCCCCTCGGGGTCCAAACCAAACATGCACACAAGTATAATAACATCATACGAACTTGCTCGCGCGATCAAAAACACCAAAATAACACCTAGAAGCACTGATTAATATCAAAATGTATGAAATTTTCAATGAAACTTAAGAACTTTCAAATTCACAACCAAGCGTCCGAATTATGTCAAATCAAATCTGTTTTGAACCAAATTTTTTAGATAAGTCAATAATAGTAAACTGAACCACCAAGTCCTAGAATCGGAATTCGAACCCTGTAGCTATGAAGTCAACCTACGGTCAAACTTCAGAATTCTTTAAACCTTCAAATTACTAGTTTTCATCAAATCACGTTAAATCAAGTTAGGGACTTCCAAATTTGATTTTGGGTATACGCTTTATACGGCTAAATTCGGAGAGATCGACTCTCGGGCTACTGTGGCACTCCAATGCCCGACTTCGAGGAGCTCGAAGTGGAATTTGAAAGCGGACCTCGAGGTGCTTCCCTCGAGGGGGCATATCGAAGGACAATCTTAGAGTAGCTCAAGTTGATGATCGTCATGGAAAGGCGTGAAACCCCCAAAGGCACGCGACGAGGACTGACAGAGTCTACAAGAATAGTACAAATCCGTACTAAGCCGATGTACAGCTGTACTAGTAGCATTTCTTCGTTATTTATTAGACATGTACTGTGTTGGGGTTCACCCCTCCTATATAATGGGGACCCTTGTCATTTTTTAAGGACACAACATATTGAGTAATATAAAACATTCTCTGCTCTATTGGATAACACAATTGTTCAACACATTTATTGCTTATTCTTTCATTGTTCATTCATTGTTCTTCATTTATTACCTATTATTAGCCGCAAAAGGCCATCTTTAAGGCCTTCATTATCATTTATTCTTTATCTATAGTTCATCGCTATTAGCCTCATCTAGACCTCGAGGCCCTGCTCCAGCCAGCTCGAGGCCCATCCTTGTGACCCTATTGGTTTGCATATCTTATTTTCTTTACTTAAACTCAGCATCTATTGCCTAGCAACTAGTATTAAAATAAATCACGTATTTTTAGAACCACAAAGTCAAATATAATTGTAAATACCATTTTCAAGGTAAACAATTTGGCGCCCACCGTGGGGCTAAAAATAATAGTGATTTTTTTGGTGCTATTTTTTTGAAAACATAAGTTATTCTTCACAATTTTTCTTGTCCAAGAATCTCTGATTTCAGGTCAAAATGTCTAACTCAGCAAATGCACGTGAAAACAATGGTATTGGGCTTCATGGAGAAAACGGTGCAGATGCTGGTGTACCACCGCAAAACCCGGGGGAGGCACCAGCACAGATCCCCATCGACGTGACTTCACGGAACGCTGTGCATGTCTATGTAAGCTCTCCTACCGACGGAAGTGTGCGCGGTGAGGAAAGAGACGTTAGTCTTCATGTCATTTTTGAAATGTTGCAAGCACAACAAGTATCTATTGCTCAGCTGCAAAGTCACCAAAAAACTCCAAGTACTGTAGCACCGGAAACGGCTCCTCAGGTCGAGCATGTACCGGAGAGATCGAGTAACAACGGGTCAGCAACAGACCCTGCTATTATGAAGATGCTCGAGGACCTCACCAAAAGGATTGAATCAGGAGAAAAGAAGATAGAGGATAACGATAAAAAGGTGGAAACTTATAACTCGAGGGTCGATCAGATCCCGGGCGCACCTCCAATCCTGAAGGGCGTAGATTCAAAGAAGTTCATACAGAAACCATTCCCACCAAGCACGACTCCAAAGCCCATCCCGAAGAAATTCAGAATGCTTGATGTCCCTAAGTATAACGGGAACACGGACCCCAATGAGCACGTTGCCGCTTACACTTGTGCTCTAAAAGGGAATGACTTAAAGGACGAAGAGATGGAATCTGTCCTGCTGAAGAAATTTGGAGAGACACTGTCGAAGGGGGCCATGATGTGGTACCATAACTTACCCCCAAACTCGATAGATTCGTTTGCCATGTTGGCAGACTCTTTTGTGAGGGCACACGCCGGTGCCATCAAGGCTGCCACCAGGAAGTCCGATGTCTTCAAAATCAAACAGAGAGAAAACGAGATGCTAAGGGAATTTGTATTTCGCTTTCAGATGGAGCGAATGGAATTACCACCAGTCTCCAACGACTGGGCAGTACAAGCCTTCACTCAGGGCTTGAACGAGCTAAGCTCAATAGCTTCGAAGCATCTAAAACAAAATTTGATCGAATATCCCGCCGTGACTTGGGCGGATGTGCGCAACAGGTATCAATCGAAGATCAGGGTTGAAGACGACTAATTAGGGGCCCCGTCGGGATCAGTGTACCCTAGAAGGCTCTTAATAAAGGAACAAAGGTTTACAGAAAGAGAGCCGAGACCAAACAAGGTTAGATACCAGTCGTACGTAGAAGATCGAAGAAATGCCCCGAAACGTAACATACCTCGAGGCGATCGAAGAACAGATCGGGGTCAAAATTCCTTGGGACTCATGAATAAAATCGGGTTAGATAGGCACACTGGGCCAGTAGAAGTACCCCGGCTATCCGAGTACAACTTCAACATCGATGTCTCAGGCATCGTGTTGGCCATTGGTAAAATGAAGGATACTAGGTGGCCAAGACCCATACTGTCAGACCCTTCACAAAGAAAACCTAACTTGGTATGCAAATATCACGACACTCACGGTCATAGGACCGAGGACTGCAGACAACTTCGAGAAGAGGTATCTCGATTGATCAGCGAAGGGCACCTTCGAGAGATCCCCAGCGACCGAGCTAAAAACCAAATTCAGGAGAGAGAGGTGAATAGGAAAAACAAACCAGAGGAACCACAACACGTCATCCACATGATCATTGGAGGGGTTGACGCCCCGCAGGGACCCATTGTTAAGCAGACGGAGATATCCATCACCAGGGAAAGCGAACTCGAAGTTACATACTAGAGGATGCTCTCACGTTCAGCGAAGAGGACTTCGAGACCTTGTCTCAGCCTCATAATGACGCACTGGTAATTTCGTTTCTTTTGAATAAAGTTCAAATTAAATGTGTGCTCGTGGACCAAGGTAGCTCGGCCAACATAATCAGGTCGAGGGTGGTGGAGCAGCTTGGACTGCTCAACTAGATCGGGCCTGGCTCTCGAGTCCTCAATGGATTCAACATGGCGAGTGAGACGACGAAAACGGAGATCATCCTCCTGGTCAATGTAGCCGGTACAATCCAAGATACCAAGTTTTATGTCATCGAAGGTGACATGAGATACAATTCCTTGCTTGGAAGGCCGTGGATACACAGTATGAGGGCAGTGCCATCAACCCTCCATCAAATGATGAAATTTCCAACCAAGGATGGAGTAAAAGCAGTGTACGAGGAGCAGCATGCAGCAAGAGAGATGTTCGTGGTACACGACATGGCACTGGTATCGACGCACCCTACACCGAAAAAGCCAAAAGACAAGCAAACAGCAGGGTAGCAACCACAACCGACATTCTCGGCTACATCCGAATAAGGGAATAAAGGACCGTACTGCATCCTCGGAGCAATCAATTAAAACTTATCGGGGATCGAACGCTATCATTGCTAAGGTACAACCCTCCGCCTTTTTTATTTACATTTTATACTAACCTATTTCAGGTATTCAATTGAAAGGAATTGAAGCACCCTCCAGATCAAATACCTTGGGTTTTAAATCATGCATTGCGCTCTTTTTCTACCTAACGAGAACTCATCAAGTATTCAAGGTTTCACTTCAATCAACCTCAAATACTGGGGGGCATCACCCCAGGAGGTCACCTCTCGGAAGAAATCAAACTATGCCTAGGAGGACCTCGACCAGAGAATGTTGTATTGGGCCAAATGGTCAAATGAACCGTGTCCATGTAGAATAATCGAGCCTCCAAAAGCAAAAAACGTGTACGCATATATCAAGTAATTGAGGAAGCCTTTTTGCTTATCAAAACACTCTGCGCCTCGAAGAAGTTCACTACTGTCGCACAAAAACGGCCCAAGAGCCAAAAACTCTCAAACACTCGGGGACTGTCTTCGAAAGTCAGCTCATCGAGCTATCGAAAACTCGAATTCGTAAGACCTTGATCAGGAAACTTCGATCTCATAAGCCCTCACTTAGGCAACATCAAAACTGTAAGCCCTTCAACAAGGCGTGCTCAAACTTATAAGACCTTAAAAAGGCATAACCCCCGATATTAAGGCCAAGGCTGTATATTCGAACTTGTAAGACCCCTAAAAAGGCATACCCTCGATATAGATGCGGAGGTCACCACACACGGGGACTAAAGGCTACGGCCAAACATAAAGACTACGGTCGAACTTAAAGGCTACGGCCTAATTAACGCGGCTCGGAGACGTCCGACTGCTGCCGTAAAACTAAAGGAATCCAAATACTTCAAAAGTACTTCGAAAAGAACCGGTTAATCAGGCTACCCTCGGCATAAGCAAAGGAGTTTCAATAATATCAGCTCTGAACAATGAAAAGGCTTCAAAAACAATCCTTTGATGGAAAGGTTTCGAAAACTACACCTTCAAGCGAACCTCCCGGGGTGCTCAACTATCGTCACATATCGACTCATAATCGAGGTTCTCGTTTGAGCCGTCGAAGAGTCGGACGAACGCAAAACATGCCAAGGCATAATCAAAACTTCAAAAGTCTTTAGCCAAAATGAGGGAAAACTATAGCCAATGCGTAAGAGCCTAAGGACCAGCCTAAAAGAGACTAAGGGCCAATGCGTAAGAGCCTAAGGGCCAGCCTAAAAGACCTAAGGGCCGATGCATAAGAGACTAAGGGCCAGCCTAAAGAGCCTAAGGGCCAATATGTTGAAGACCTAAGGGTCGATGAACCTGAGTCAAAACTTGATTTGAGGACCAAGCCCTTAACAGTCAACTATTATCATTTGTTCATCGAACACAACCTAAGGGTTCTCATCCAAAAAAGTCCAACGCATCGGACTAATTGTCAACATGCATCAAAACTCAAAGCATAAACAAAGACACAAGCAAGTAAGAATCTATATAAAGAAAAAACCGAAGGGTTCCTTTTTTTATTTATTATAAATAATGGTACAAAGATACATTTGCAACACTCCCACGGGGAGCCCTATGCAATGAACGAGAAAGAAAAGCCTAATATATCCTCGGGAACTTAGCCTTTCCCCTTGGGGGCTATGTCTAAATCGTCTCCCTCGGGACTAGCTCCCTCACCGGCCTCCTCCTCGTTGTCTTCAGCATCGAAAACAAGGAACTTGCCATCAAACTCATCCTCTTTGGCCTGCCCTATCTCCTCCGAGAGATCGAAGCCCTTACCATGAATCTCCTCGAGAGTTTCCTTCCGAGATCTACATCGGCATATTCATTGCTTCTCCTCTCTCGATCAAATGTCCCCGTCAACTTCGTACGAGCTTCAACAGCATCCTTCAGATAGATGGCCACCTTCTTATCGGCCTTTGCTCGGACCTCTTCGGCTTTGGCTCGATCATCCACAACCTCGGCCTTTATCTTCAAAAGATCTATCTTAAGCTTAGCAATCCTGCTTGTCTGAACAAAGTTGCTTTCTTGAGCATTACGAAGTTGTATCTCAAGGGCGGAGGCCTTAGCCAAAGCATTCCTTTTGGCTACAACATCAGCATCTATCTGTGCCCTCAATTCGTTGCATTCAGAATTAGCCTGGTTGGCTTTGCCCCAAAGGCGTTCCAACGTCTCAGCCTTTTCCTGCAACTGAGATATCGAAACATTAGTTTTCGAAGATGGGGGAAGAAGCCTGTGTTCCTCCAAAATATGGGTTACTTGTTTCTTGAGCATGCCTTCATAGTCACAACATCGGTTCAACTTCGGTCGAAGATGTATCAGCTCTCTTGCCTTCTTGTTGCAAAAAAGCTTGAGAGATTTTTCCCCATTCAAGCCTTTACGCAACTTCGCCTCACAGTGAAGCAGCTCAGACTTGAGCTTATCAAAGGCCTATGAGAAAGAAGGTTCGGTCAAAAATAAGAAAGCGCGAAGTTGGAAAAGCAATAATAAACTCAAAACGCACCATAGAGCAGAGTCGCTAAGCTTCCTCGAAGGTCAATTTCGCATCTACCGGCTCGGTCTCATTGGCCTCGATAGAGCAACCCGAGGCGCCCTGTTAGGGAAGGGACACGACAAAGCCCATTTCCCTCAAAGTACTTCCCGTCGTCCAAGAACCAACTGCCGAATCAGGTAATGAAGGACCTTCGCCCCTCATCTCTTGTGGAATCTCTCCCTCAAGATTAGGGGCCCCGAGCCCAGCAGGTTCAACAATCTCGGGAGACCTCCTGGTTCGAGCCATCAATATAGAATCATCCCTTCTCCGGATATGTTGGTGTCCTCAGAGCTACCAATAAAGATGAGATCTTCGTCAGCGGAGCGCCCTCCTCGTGCCCCCGAGCAGATCCTGCCTTGCTATGAGAATCCTCATCCTCCGAGGATCATTTTCTCTTATTATCCTTCGTTGATTCAGAAGTTGAAGGTCCTTCTTCCTCCTCGTAAGGGGACGGTCTCACCTCAGAGAACTCATTGATGCCTGCAAATAAAGAAATTAGCATACATAAAGGAAAGTACCCTTCGTGAGAAGAACTACGTTGCACATACCATGGTGCTTAGCCTCCCATTTTCCCTTCGACAAATCTTGCCACTTGCGCTCGTCATAAGTCAAAGAGGCCGCCAGTGTGCGGGCCCAGTCCGCAAGATCGGGGACCTCATCTGGCATCCACGGGTCCTTAGGAAATCTGGCCCGACCAAGAACAAAAATAATAGAGTTTGGTGTATCACTTACGCTTGAATTTCCGTTCTTCGAGAAATGGCAGGAACTTTGCGGGAATAATATCGACAGTCCTCACTCGAAGAAACGGACTCATCCACCCTCGATCATTGTCCTCTTCATCACTAGCGATAAAGGGCTTGGTGGATCGACATCGTAGTGTAATTAGACCTCGATAATGCAAAGGCTGATACAACCTGATGAAGTGGCTAGGGGTGAACTCGAGTTCGGCCTTCTCAGCGAAAAATCTCATCATCAACACGATCCGCCAGAAAGACGGATGAATCTGTGCCAAAGTAACTCGACATCTTCGGCAGAATTCGAGCACTAGTCGGTCGAGAGGACCCAACGTAAAAGGGTACGTATACACGTTCAGAAACCCTTCTACATGGGTCGTGACGTCCTCTCCCCGGGAGGGTATCTGCAGCCTCACCTTTTCTCCTCATCTACAGTCTCACCTCACAGCTTCAAGATGCATCTCTTCTATTGAGAAAATGAACCTCGATGCATGTTCTCGATGACACGAAACATCGAGAGGTTCCTCTATCGCGAAATCCCTCATCGTGAAAAAACAGTTCAAAGTCGGCTCGCCAAACGCCAGCGTTGTGCCACCAGCCGGGCGAGAAGCAGAGGTGCGACTTCCCTCTTTCTGATGAGCAGATTTGGGCATAGTAGCCATGGTTCGTTTAGAACAAGAAAGGAAAGACGAAAATTCAGGCGAGAACTTTGATCTGAAACAGCACTAGGACTGGCGCAAAAGAGGAAGTCTATTGAGAAAGATAGTTGCACAAAGCGGCAAAGCCTTCAATGAAAGGAAATCAAGTGTATATATAAGAAAGCGACAACTATTCATTAACTTTGATAGCCAATCAGCTTTGGAAAAGCACTTATGACCTTCTGGGAAAATGCACCGATGGGGCAACTTTATTCGATTCACAGTCATATTGCAGGAATGATGCCATCGCACGGTGTTCGAGGGATGATGTGCGACCGGAACCAGAACAACCCAACCTCAAGGGTCTCTGTCATTCCGAGACCAAGCTTGAAGGAGTTAAGTTCAAGTTCGAGGCCTGACTTTGGCATGAACAATGAAAAGCAAAACTATAAAGACATTAAAAAAGAAAAATCCTTTGCATTCCGAGAATATATTTACAAGGTACATTTACAAAAGTGCATTTACAAAAACTCGCACGAGGAGTCCATATACAAAAAGAAGAGCAAAGGTGGCCAAGTCTTCATCTTCACTACTCCTTGAGCTACTTGAAGAGCCCTCGTCCGAAGTGGTCGGAGCTGCAGACTCCTCTTCCAAAGCCTTCGCTTCTCTGATCTCGGCAGAAAGGTCGAAACCCTTGGCGTGCACTTCTTCGAAGGCCTGCCTGCTAGCCTCTAATCAAGCATATGTAAGGGCACGAGCTAGCTTGAGCTCGGCCTTGTTAGATATCTCCCTGGCTCGAGCATTTGTTGCAGCAGCATCTTTCCGCTATGAGGATATGAGTTCATCGGCTTTCGACTTGGCCGAGGATAACGTGGTAATTGACTCAGCGTAAAACGCCTCAAATTTGTGAGCCTCCTCTTTAGCACCGAGAAGAAGACCCTAAGTCGAGGCCAGCTCTCCTCGAAGAGCATCCCTTTCCAGGGCCATGCTATCCTGATACCGTCTCAGCTCAAGGATCTCCGCATCCTTGGCCGCGATCTCTTCTCGAAGTTTCCCCGCTAGGGCATCCCTTCGCTCAATCTGCAAATGCCAAATCAAGATAATAAACACCGAGTTATGAAAACAAAAGGTAATCTTATGATTACCGATCTACCTGCTCGACGAAGTTGGCCTGCTCTTGAAGCATTTTCTCCGAACCCGCCCGAAGGCTGTTCAGTTCCTTTTCCCTTCGGGTATATTTAGCCTTTAGTTCATTTGACTTCGAAGGGAGCTTCCCGAACTCACCCTCATAATGAGTCAGTTCAGCTCGTAACTTGAAGAAGGCCTAGTCATACAACATCATGACCTATAACATGAAGGGAAGAAGTTAGGAAAGCAAAGATCAAAACTCAAGGCAAAGTTTATGTCAAAAATCATCTATTTTTGTTGTTTCGCAGCTTCCTCAAGAATGACAGGAGCATCGAGATCGGTATCCCTCTTCAACACTTAACAAATAAATCTTCAAATGCATCATCCCGTTCCCGGGGTGTCCCCGCATCGGGAGTCCTCCTGTTCTGGGCATCCCGTATTTGCCCTGGGGAAAATGATGGGCCTTCTTGAAGATCACCTATGACATCAACCTCTATCAAGGCTTCCTTTTGCCGTCTAAGGGCTTCAAAGCGGAATCCTCCGAGTGCGCCAACCAAGTACTCGTCGGTGCAAGTTGCATCCTGTTCAACGTTCAACTCGGAGACTGCACCCAAATCCTCCTCAAGGGGCTCCTCAATATGAGGTGGGGCCGCACCGACCACCTCTGACTCGACAACCTTCTCCCTAGCAACCTCCGAAGCATCAGTGCCTCGTCTTTCCCTATGTACCAGCAAGCAACTATCATCGTCTTCTCCTTCGGCACGAACACTCTCGGCAGTTGCCAAAGTTAGGACCGTTGCGTCGGTCCTGGGTTTCCAAGCCTTAGCTCTCTTCGGTTTCAGGGACTCCGCCGGTGTCTCTTTCTTTCTCTTTCTGTCCTTGGTGGATTCTTGTATCTCCTCTTCGCCAAGAGGAGGCGACCTCATTAAAACGGCTTCCCCAAGGCCTGCACAAGCATAAAATGTCAAACATACCACCAAAGAATCTATTTTGCAAGGAATTTAGAGGTGATAGCAGCAAAGACATGCCATGGTTTTTTGCCTCCCATTGAGTTTTGACGAAGTCTTGCCAAATGCGCTTGTCATATGAGGAGGTAGAGTCTGGAAGTTCAACCCAGCACGGGAGGTCCTTGACCACGCCGGGGAACCACACGGTGGCTACACAACCATAAGAGAATCAATTCAGAAAAGGAAAGAAATTAGTTTGAAACAGGAAAAGAGGACATTCAGATGATAAAACATGCTCGGTGCGGTGGCACTTGCGTCTCGTATCCATTCCTCAGGGAATGGAATCTTCTCGGCAGGGATGAGGTCCGAAGTCCTGACTCGAACGAAGCGGCTCATCCATCCCCGGTCTTTATCTTCATCAGTATTGGCAAAAAATGCCTCTGCAGATCGATGCCGCAGTTTGACTAAGCCCCCCCCCCCCCCGATAGAAACCAGGGCTATACAATCTAATCAGATGATCTAGGGTGAATGGCATCCCCTCGATCATATTCGAAAAATGTCTAATAAAGTAGACGATTCTCCAAAAGAGGGGTACATTTGACCAAGCGTCACTTGATATTGTAGAATAAAATCGAGGATCACCGGGTCTATCGGCGGAGAAGAAGAATCTACAGGACCTAAGGTGAAGGGATACATATATACGCTAAGGAAACCAGGTTTGTGTGTGGTTATGTCCTCTTCTGACGAAGGGACCTTAGCTTGTACAGCCTCTCCCCAGTGGCAGTCTATTTTTACCTTTTTTATGTCGTTTATTAGACTAATATACCGAGACATGGGCTCGCATCGGCCCGATATCGAAGAAGGTTTGTCAATTTTGAAATCGGAGGATGTATCAAAGGACATTGGAACGCACTCCTCAACACTGGGAGGCACCACCTTTTTGCTCTTAGATGAGCGTGACGAAGAAGGGGCTTCCCCTTTTCGAGGTACTGTCTTAGAGGTTCTAGCCATGGTCATAACAAAGTTTAGAAGCAAGCTGATGCAGAAGTGAATACAGAAAAGGGTAAAAGGCAGGAAATTGTTAACGAAAATTTGAAGATCTGAAGATGTTGCAAAGATTTGAAGGATAGGGAATTGGAGTATTTATAAGTCATCTAAGCGAGTTGGAGGAGTTGAAAGGGCGACCAATAGCGATTCGTAGGCTTTTCGAGAACTGTGTTGACAAGACCCCCGTACGACTTTTTATATCGCATCATTTAAAGACCTCACGTAGTTATCGTCACAATAGGGGTATCAGGGAGGTATGAACTCAAGATAGTTTCTTATTATTTCATTCTACGTAACGTGGGACTATCTGTATACGGCCAAATTCGGAGAGTTCGACTCTAGGGCTACTGTGGCACTCCAACGCCCAACTTCGAGGAGCTCGAAGTGGAATTTGAAAGCGGACCCTGAGGTGCTTCCCTTGAGGGGTTATATAGAAGGAAAATCTCAGAGTAGCGCAAGTCGATGATGGTCATGGAAAGGCGGGAAACCCCCGAAGGCACGCGACGAGGACTGACAGAGTCTGCAAGAATAGTACAAATCCGTACTAAGCCGTTGTACAGCTGTAGTAGTAGCATTTCTTCGTTATTTATTAGACATATACTGTGTTGGGGTTCACCCCTCCTATATAAAGGGGACCGTTGTTATTTTGTAAGGATACAACATATTGAGTAATATAGAACATTCTCTCCTCTCTTGGCTAACACAATTGTTTTACACATTTATTGCTTATTCTTTCAATGTTCATTCATTGTTCATTTATTGTGCTTCATTTATTACCTATTCTTACCCCAAAAGGACATCTTTAAGGCCTTCATTATCGTTGATTCTTTATCAATAGTTCATCGCTATTAGCCTCATCTAGACCTCGAGGTCCTGCTCCAGCCAACTCGAGGCCCAGCCTTGTGACCCTATTGGTTTGCATATCTTATTTTCTTTACTTAAACTCAGCAACTAGTATTAAGATAAATCACGTATTTTTAGAACCACAAAATCAAATATAATTGTAAGTACCATTTTCAAGGTAAACATATGCCCATGTCACACGATACGGACCCACCGGGACTGTCAAAACACTAATTTGGGTCTGTTTACACAAAATGTTAAATGTAGTCAACTCAGATGAGTTTTAAGGAAAAATTTTACATTTTCTGAATCGCCTTTGCGGAGGGGATTGACTTTGCAAATGCAAAATTTGGGTTGAATTTGCGACACTCCTTGTGGCGAGCAGGCAGCGCATTTGTGATGCACTTGTCTCATCTGCGGGGTTCGCATTTGTGATCCTCAGATCACATTTGTGACATCTGCAGCTGAACAAAAGGTTGGAATTTCGAGACTTGGTCTCATTTATCATATTTTTGAGTCCTAGACTCGTTGGGAGGCGATTTTAGGACGAGTTTTTCATACAAAGCTATTGGATAAGTGATTTTGACTTAATTTCAACAGCATAATATAATTATTTATGAATTTTAACATTTAATTCATGGAATTTGAAGTGAATTTTGGGGAAATTTTTACTATGTTTTGAAAAATAAAAATTTGATATTTGAGAGTCGAATTGGACTTGGATTTGAAAACCAAAATCATATTTGGACTCGTGGGGCTATGGGTAGTCGAGATCTACCCTCCGACTCGAGTTTTGAGTTGGAATGTCCGAGGTTGACTTTTGTTGACTTTTGGAGAATTGTGTAAAGATCTCAACTTATTAACCGAAATTATTTTTTCTTGAATTGTTTGATATTATTAAGTCATTTTTGGTTAGATTTGAGTCGAGCGGAGGTGAATTTTAAGAAAAAAAATCATTTTTTGAGTATTGAATTGGCATAATTGAGGTAAATATCTTGCCTAACTTTGTGTGGAGGAAACTTCGCCTTACGATTTGGTCTAATTTCATTAATTGTATTATGTGGAACGACGTGTATATAAGTTGTCGAGTGTGTACACGAGCGTATGCATGGTAATTGACTGGATTAGATCTTAGGCTAGTAATATGCCTTGAATTGGAGTTTGTTTGTTACATGAAGCACTTTAGATTATTGTTCCTTCCCTGTACCCTTGTGTTATTGTTGTTATTCTGGTACATATTGTTGTTGAGTCGTGGGCTATGTATTGTTGTGGCTTTGGTATTATTGATTGGGCGATGTTGTGGCATATTTGCACATGTGTTGCGAGTTGATTGTTGTGTTGTGAATGAGATGTGCATGCGGCGACATGAGGGTGGTGTGTATATTGAAGCACATGTGGTGAGATATGGGGGCTTATGTGCGTGTTTCTAGTAAGGGAAAACTACTTCATTGTGATACACATGCGGCGAGATAAGGGGGCTTATGTGCATGAAACTATTTTGAAAAATGTGTTAAATGTGATGCTCACGCCGCGTCATAATGGTGATTTGTAATTATGAAGTGTGGTACATCGTGGTGATTCTTATTGTAAATCTTGTGTTGGAACGACCTGCTGATTTGAACACATTATTTGTCTTAATTGATTGCACTTTGTGTTTGACTTGTATTGGTTAATTGTCGTGTTAAGACATGCTTACTCTTTATTGCCATTTATTGTTTGTGCTTTCTTTTGTTAGTTCTATATTTGTATTCTGCATAAGTTTTATTTCTAGTGAGTGTCTTCACTTGAACCTTGTCAGTGCTCTACCGATGTTAGTCTTGATACTTACTAGGTACCGTTTGTGGTGTACTCATACTACGCTACTGCATATTTTTGGGCAGATCTAGGTACATCGGATCATGTTGGTCACTAGTAATATGAGCTGAGTTGTGGAGGCTTTAGGTATGCCTGTTGTTCCCGCTCGCAGGCCTCGGAGTCACCTTCTAGTGCTTCTTTGCTACTGTTTATCGCATTTCCAAACCATATTGTATTTTGAGATTTCTTACGTAATTTCTGTAGAGCTTATGACTCAGTATTACAGGGTTTTGGGATCTATGTGACTTTGATTCCGCTTTTGGTTATGTTATGTTATTATTCAACTTTGATTATTATTGAAGTCATTGTTTGATTTTGTTGATATTGCTATGTGATAGGCTTACCTAGTCTTAGAGAGTAGGTGTCCTCATGATCCTTAAGGTGGGATTTTGGGTCGTGACAAGTTGGTGTCAGCGCTCTAGGTTCTTGGGTTCTACAAGTCATAAGCATGTTTAGTAGAGTCTTGCGGATTGGATCTAAGACGTCTGCACTAATCTTAGAGAAGCTACGGAACCATTAGAAAATTCTACTTCTTTCATTCATTATTGTGCAAATTTTTTGATTTCCGAATTTGAGCCTTAGTCTTTCTATTCTGTCACAGACGGTGAGTATACGAGCTTTAGTTACAAATTAATCTACCCCCGGTACCGATGTTTCTAGAGGCCGAGGCAGAGATGACCCACGTGCTGCAGCGAGGGGTCATACTAGGACCGCAACTGAGGAGCCACCAGTAGAACCAGTTAGGGATCATGCATATGAGGCGCTTATTGCTGCCCCTGGACTTCACGAGACCTTAGCGTACTTCCTTATCATGTTAGGTACCTTGGCTCAGGCGGGATTGATCCAAGTTGCACCAGCTAATTCTCATGGGGGGGGGGGGGGAGCTCAGACTCTTGCACCCGTACTCCATAGCAGCGGGTTAATGTTGATCAGGCTCCAAGTGTTATGCTGTGCAGCCGTGATCGTGGTTCAGCCTAAGGTCAGGCCAGTGGCATCAGAGAAGGAGCAGAAGAGGCTAGAGAGGTTCAAGAAGTACTTTCCTCCTTCTTTTAGTGGTGTAGCTTCTGAGGATGCACATGGTTTTCTATACCAATGTCACCATATTGTACGCACTACGAGCATAGTGGAGGTGAGCGGGGTCGAACTTACTACTTTCCAACTGTCGTGGTCACCCTATAGATGTTTGGTAGGCTTACGAGGAGAGTAGGCTAGCTGGCACAACGCCACTTACTTGGGCTCAGCTCTCTGATCTATTTTTGAGGGAGTTTGTTCCACAAACCTTAATTGATGCATTGCGCACCGAGTTTGAGCTGTTGCGCTAGGGGACTCTAACCATGTACAAGTATGATATGAGGTTTAGTGAGTTATCTCGTCATGAACCTACTTTGGTTTCCATTCTTAGAGAGAGAGAGTCCGCAGATTTATTGAGGGGCTTGGTTATTGGCTCGGATTTGGAATGGCACGAGAGTTGGATAGTGATACTTCATTTCAGTAGGTTATGGAGATCGCTAGGAGGTTGGAGAGTATCCGCAACCAGGAGAGGGGGATAGGAGGCCAAGAGGCCACAACATTTAGAGGATTTAGTGGTTCCCGCTCTGCAGTTTCAGGTCGTCACGGTAGGGGTAATATCAGTCGACCGGTTCAGTCTGAACTTCTGGTTACTCATAGTGCTCCAGATATTTAGGAACCCTAGAGTACTCATTTTAGACAGCCATTTTCTAGTGGACCTCTTGCACGGGGTGCTTACAACGGTTATTCTAGACGGTCGGTTCAGACTCAATACCAGCAGCCACGCCCGCAGAGTGGTTCTTACAAGTGTGATGACACCAGGAACATGGTGAGAGATTGTGCTAGACTTTGAAGTGGTGGACCTCCACTGGGTACTCAGGCTATCGTTGCTACTCTGTTGCCACTTCACTTGCACAACCAGCTAGGGGTGGAGGCAGGCAGGTAGAGGATGTCCTAAAGAGGGAGGTCAAGCCTTTTTTACAATTTTCCTAGTAAGACTCAGGCTGTTGCATTAGATGTTGTCATCACATGTATTATCCCGGTCTCTCATAGAGATGCATCAGTTTTATTTGATTCGAGTTCCACTTATTCGTGGGTGTGATCATATTTTGCTTTATATTTCAATATGTCTCGTGATTTTTTGAGTACCCCTGTTTATGTGTCTATGCATGTCGGGAATCTATTGTGGTAGACTATGTCTATCATTCGTCTTTGGTCTCTGTTGGGGGTTATAAGACTAAGGTAGACCTTCCGTTACTTAGTATGGTGGACTTTGATGTGATTTTGGGCACGTATTGGTTGTCGCCATATCACGCTATTCTGAATTTTCATGGTAAGACCGTGAAGTTGTCTATGCCGGGGTTGCCAAGGTTGGAGTGGAGAGGTTAATTGGGTCATGTTCCTAGTAGAGTAGTGTCCTTTCTGAAGGCACAACAGATGGTTGAGAAGGGGTGCTTGGCATACTTGGCCTTTTTGAGGAATGTTAGTGCTTATACTCATATTGTAGAGTCAATTCCGGTAGTGAGAGAGTTTCTAGACGTGTTTCTAGCAGACCAATTGGGCATGCCCCCCGATAGGGATATTGATTTGGTATTGGCTTGGTGTTGATCACTCAGCCCATCTCTATTCCACAATATCCCATGACACTAGTAGAGTTGAAGGAGCTAAAGGAACAACTTCAGGAGTTGCTTGATAAGGGTTTTATCAGATCGAGTGTCTCGCCTTGGGGTTCTCCAATTTTATTGGTGAAGAAGAAAGGCGATTCTGTGAGGATATGCATTGGCTACAAGCAACTAAAAAAGGTTACGGTCAAGAACAAGTACCCACTACCATGTATTGATAATTTGTTCGATCAGCTTCAGGGTTCTAAGGTAATCTTGACGATTGACTTGATATCGGGGTACCATCAGCTGAAGATCTGGACTTCAGATATTTTGAAGACGGCTTTCACGATCAACTAGGGCCAGTGTGAATTTTGGTGATGACCTTTGGGCTTGACCAATGCCCCAACAGCATTTACGCACTTGATGAACAAGTGTTCTAGCTGTATCTTGATTCCTTCGTCATTGTGCTTTTGATGACATTTTGGTCTATTCTCGCAGCCGGGAGGATCATGAGCAGCACTTGAGGATCGTACTCTAGAGTTTGAGGGAGAAGAAGCTATATGCTAAATTCTCCAAGTTCGAGTTTTGGCTTGATTCGGTGGCATTCTTGGGCCACGTGGTGTCCCAAGAGGGGATTAAGGTAGATCTGAAGAAAATTGAGGCAGTTTAGAGTTGGCCCTGCCCTTCTAATTCATCGTGAAGATGTACCATGATTTGAGGCAACACTACTGGTGGAGACGAATGAAGAAAGAATTGTGGAGTATGTGGCTCATTGTTTGAACTGTCAGCAGGTGAAGTACGAGCATCAGAGACCGGGTGGTTTGCTTTAGAGACTTGATATTCCGGAGTGGAAGTGGGAGCGTATCACTATGGATTTTGTAGTTGGACTTCCACGGACCTTGAGGAGATTCGATGCATTGTGGGTCATTATGGACAGACTGACCAAGTCTACACACTTCATTACATTCATGACTACCTACTCTTCATAGAGGCTGGCTCGAATTTATCTTTGTGAGATTATTCACATCCATGGTGTGTCGGTGTCTATTATCTCGGCACGAGGCACATAATTCACATTGCATTATAGGATAGTCTTATAGCGTGACATGGACAAACATGTCGAGCTAAGTACGATATTTCATCCATGGATGGACGGGCAGTCCGAGCATACTATTCAAATCTTGGAGGACATGTTACGGGCTTGTGTTATTGATTTTGGGGGTTAATGGGATCAATTTATACTACTAGAGAGTTCACTTACAACAACAGCTATCAGTCGAGCATCCAAATGGCTCTGTACGAGGCCTTATATGGGAGACAATGTTGTTCTTCGGTTGGATGGTTTGAGCCCGAGGAGACTAGGTTGTTGGGCACTAATTAGGTTCGAGATGCCCTGGAGAAGGTGAAGCTGATTCAGGATCGACTTCGTACGACGTAGTCCAGGCATAAGAGTTATGTTTATCAGAGTTTCTCCTATGAAGGGTGTGATTAGGTTTGGGAAGAAAGGAAAGTTTAGCACTCGATATATTGGTCATTTTGAGATTCCTTAGAGAATGGGTGGGGTGGCCTATAGACTCGCATTGCCAACCAGCTTATTGAGTAGCTGGTAACTATTTTGGACAGGTAGATCCGAAAGTTGAGGTCGAAGAACATTGCATCGCTGAAGGTTTAGTGGTGAGGTAAACCAATAGAGGAGGTGACTTGGGAGACCGAGCATGATATCTGGAGCCATTATCCTCATCTTTTCGGTACTTCAAGTATGTCTCTATACTCGTTCGGGGACAAATGTTTGTTTAATAGGGGGAGAATGTAACAACCTGACTGGTCGTTTTGTATATTTGAGCCTCGTTTCCCCTTTTTGAAGCTTCCGATATGTGTATTTGGCTTTTTATGACTTATGGAGACGATTGGTTTCATTTCAGGGAGGTTTTGGTTTGGATTGGATCAATTGGTTCTTAGCTTAGAAGCTTAAGTTAGAAATGTTGACCTAGGTTTAACTTTTCAAAAAACAACTCTGGAACGGTATTTAGATGGTTCCTATAGGTTCGTATAGTTATTTTGGACTTAGGCATATGCTAGGAATTCGATTCGGAGGTTCCTTGGTTGAATTACCTCTTTTTGCCGAAAGTTGGCAATTTGAAGGTTCAGAGATTTCCTAAGTTTGACCATGTTTTGACTTTGTGGCTATCAGACTCATATTTTTGTTTCTGGACTTGGAATAGGTCCATTTTGTCATTTGGGACTTGTCTAAAAAGTTTGGTGTCATTCTGAGTTGGTTTGGTAGGAATCAGACACTTGGTTACGATTTTAGCGATTCTTGAGTTTCATTGTAGTTTCTATGTATTTTTGTGTCCGATTCGTGGTTCCGGATATTGTTTGGTGTTTCAAGTGCGTGAGCAAGTTCGTATGATATTATTAGACTTGTGTGGATGTTTGGTGTGGAGCCCCAATGGCTCGGGTGAGTTTCAGACGCGTTACGGAGTTGTTTAGTCATGTTTCATAGTTGTTGGTGCTGGGCTGATGCTGCAGGCCTCGCAAATGTGAGATTCTGTTTGAATTTGTGGCCTCGCAATACGAGATGGGCAGCACATTTGCAAGGTAAACGTCAGGTCGCATATACGATATCCGCAGCTGAACAAAAGGTTGGGATTTCAAGACTTAATCTTATTTATCACATTTTTGAGTAATAGACTCGGTGGGAGGTGATTTTAGGAGAAGGTTTTCATACAAAGATATTGGGTAAGTGGTTTTGACTCAATTTCTATTACATAACATGATTATATATGACTTTTAACATCTAATCCATAGAATTTGAAGAGAATTTTGGGAAAATATTTACTATATTTGAAAAATAAAAATTTGAGATTTTGAGAGTTGAATTTCGACTCGGATTTGAAAAACAAACATATATTTGGATTCATGGGGTTATGCGTAGCAACCCCTTTGGGGGGGGGGGGGTTCTCCTTATAAACAAATCTAATTTAATACTTACAACGTGTAGAAGATATTAATCTAAAAAGACATATATAATAATTTAGTAGCGGAAATAGGCCCATGCGATAAAGGTTTCAAGTACAATACTTTTTTTTTTTTGTAAACTTCGTAAAATTCCTTAAATGAAATACAATATTGATGTATGAAGAAAATGTAATACAATCCTTCTTGAATAATAAACATGTTAAAGCAACTTCCTAACGAAATTATACTTTTCATTCGACATCACTGCAGGTTTTTATTGTACATGAATTTCAATCTAGCTAGTATAAAGGGAAAACTAGTCTTCTTCTTTGTGCATCATTACAAGTCAAAGTGTAAATTTAGTTTATTACAAGACTTGAGTTATTAACCCATCCTAAAATAGCAAAACAAGTCACCAAAATTACATACATAAGTGTGACATATAGATCATATACAAGTCCCAAAACTATACAAAAGCTAGATGCATATGCAAATGTTAGCTCCACAAAAGCTCCCAAAAGTCTACATCATAGGGCCGTCTTCAAATCTCATATCGTACGTTACCTATAACAGAAAACAACTATCACTAAGCATAAAGCTTAGTGATATATAAACTTTGGGGTTGGAGCCATTAAATTCTTCAATTCCCCTTTTCAGTCATAGGTAGCTCAAATGAAACATAAATTTAAAGCAAGTAAACAAATATATCAAAAGTATTGAATATCAAACCTTGAAGTGTTTTCAAATATCAATAACAATGTTCAAGATTCAAGTGTCAAGAAAGCGTACAATATCAATCCAAGAGGGTTTTCCAAATATCCATTTTCGCCCAATGTGTACGGCATGTCATCACACTAAGCATAATCGATATCAAGATGGACCGAAGCCCCAAATCAAGTAGGATCAAAACCCGATAATCAACAGAATCAGGAATCTTATTAAAAATAGCTTTCTAGTTCGTACTTAACATGGTCAAGTTCCATAACTAAGACGAATCACAAATTCAAAGTCAAGATGGCAGAAGAGCCGAATCAAGAGGCATGCCAATATAGGTGACGAAGTCACCGTCACAAGAAGGACAAAGTCCCAACAAGGATGCAAAATGATCAAGCAATCCGTAGAAGTGGGCGGGTTAGCGAATATCTTGCAATACTTGATATAACACGAGTACAACAATATAAAGGACAAAGAAAACAAAAACTCAAGTTATTTCAATATATTACAACAAGTAAAAAGAGTACAACTTGGATTTTATACACAAACCTTCATATTTTACCACAAAACAGTTCAACCACAACTTGAGGACGTGCAAACTGTCTACGCCATATACCAACCAAATCCGTACACTTCCTCAAGCACTAAAATGTAGAATCACTAATGATATAGGACTACTGTGAGTCTCGGCACCATTCAATGCAATCTCAGATCATAGCCATATAAAAATCCGTGAATCCTCAAATACCACATATGAATTTGTAACTCATTAGAACCTTCTCGAGAGTCATCCACTCTGCTAATCTCCAGTGCACTGCCAAAATGAGCCAAATGCCTTGTGCTCCATTAACACACAAACTCCAAAAGAAGTAACCACACCTTCGAGCAACCGAGTGAATCCCTACTCCTTGCACACTACATCCACATGAATAGAGAACCCAGATCATTGCAATACTTTTATATGTTTGTAAAGTATAGTACATCATGCATCTAGAAATTTCCTTCCCCTCACCATCCTCAAGTCATAACTGATCAACAGTTATGCCTTAGACCCAAACTGATATAACACATGACCATGAAGGCCCTCGATAACAAACTCCCCCACTAAGACCGAAGCCGTAGAACATAACATCCAATAACCCAAAATGCTCTTACTCCAAACTGCCATGATCTTGCACTATAATTCAACTAAATTATTCATAAGCCCATGTAGCACTAGTCATACGATACCTCAAATCATCTACTAAGCGCATATTCAACCTCGTGACTGTCGTCCGAACTTCCTCAAGAAATCCTTATTCAAATTGCAGCACATATAATCTCACTGGTAGAAAAGAAACTCTCAGGAGAAATATCATAAGTATCACACAACCTCAGACCATCGATATCCTGCAAGAGATAACCCACCTGTTGAGCCTCAAACTTGCATCTCTCTATGCCATATCATGGTGACCACTACTATTCAATCAGTAAATCATTCCGAGTCTGAACTCGTCAACAAGAAATAAGAATCTACTTTATTCCATAAATGAGCAGCTGGAAGATTCACCATCACATCCACATTCCAAAACTGTACAACACATCCAGACAAAAATCAAGCATCCTTATTCCTTTCACATTCCAAGAAAAATCTTTCTCGTCCCGTCCAAACCATGTAACCACATTGCACAGTCGCGTAATAATCATCATATAGTTATCTAACCACTCATTGGGCCATCAATCACACTCCTAGGGACATTGTTGAACATGCAACTCAAAAAGCACATACTCACATAACTGAAATCACCAAGCCCAAGCTACGGTCCGAACCTGTAATAACCCGACCAGTCGGTTTGTGTAATTGCACGTTGTTTCCCTTTTTGATGCTTTACACGTGTGTGTTTATGCTTTTATGACTCACGGGGTTGATTAGTTTTGTTCCGGGAAGATTTAGGGCTAATTTTGACCCTTTGGCTCTTGGCTTAAAAGCCTAAATTCTTTATGTTGACCAATGGTTGACTTTTATGAAAACAACCCCGGAATAGTGTTTTGATGGCTCCGATAGCTTCGTATCGTGATCTTGGACTTGAGCGTATTCACGGAATCAATAGAGAGGGGATTTTCACCTACAAACGTTAGGTAACTGATTCTAACTGATTTCCAACTATATTTTATGATTGTATCTTGGATTTAACATCAAAATCATGTGAATCAAAGTGAAAGTTTGTGAAACATTGTCAAGTTTTTGAAAAAAATGAGAAATCGAGTTTTGAGATTCGATTTGGACTCGAATTTTGAAACTAATCACATATATGGACTCGTGGGGTTATGGGTAGTTGGAATCTACCAATGGGCACGGATTTTGACCGGGCAAGCCTTGATTTGACTTTTGTTAATTTTTTGGGGAAAGTGTAAAGATCATAACTTTATCTATTGTAATTATTTTACCTTGCATTGTTTGATGATATTAAGTCAATTTTAGCCATGAGGTTGAAACTTTTAGGGGAAAGGCTATTTCCGAGGGTTGAGTTGGTCTAGTTGAGGTAAGTATTTTGCCTAACTTTGTATGGGGGAACTACCCCTTAGGAATTGGTTTGTTTGTCCTAATTGTGTTATGTGAAAGACGTGTACACAAAGTGACGAGTGGGTACATAGGCTATATTTGGTAATTGACCGGTTTAGGCTATTTAGACTCTTTTCATGCTTGTAATTGAACTGGCTTAACATGTTACATCTTCATTTTAATCCACCCTTTCATAAGCAAATCTACCTTTACATGCTTTATTGACATTGTTAATACTTGTTCATCTCTTACTTGCTAATTTTCTCTTATATTCTTAGTTGATGTATTTCCTTCCTTGTGTTTTGTTACATCTTTAAATTGTTGAATTACTTGTAATTGAAGTTGTTATTTCGTGAAATATCTTATTGTTGTGTTATTGGTGTTGAAGTTGAGAAAGCCGTTATCACATTAAGGTGAAGTTGTTAATCGTTGAGATATTTTTCTTATTGAGCTATTCACTTTTATTTTTTTATTGTTGAGATTCTGGTACACAATGTGGTTGAGCCATGGGCTATTTATTGTGGAAACATTGTTATTGTTGATTCTTTTGGTAAGTTGTGGCATATGGTGCGAGTTGTGATTATGTTGTGATATTGATACACATGCGGTGGTATAAGGCTTGGGGTTGATACGCATGCGGTGAGATAAGGTGGGCTTGATATGCGTGTTACTAGTAGGGAACTACCTGAAGCCACGCGGTGTGATAAGGTGTACTAAAACAGGGTAGCTATTTGGGAGAAAACGATTCTTAAAAACTAAATGTAAGGTGTTTACCTTGAAAATGGTAATAACAATTAGATTTGATTTTGTGGTTCTAAAAATATGTGATCTATTTTTATGCTAGTTGTTAGGCAATAGATGCTAAGTGACAAGGTTAGAAAATAAGATGAGAGCTTATAGATAACTTAGTAAACAAACCGAACAATTTAAGATCGGGGCCTCGAGGTCGAGTCAGATGCCCGATTTGGGTGATCGATGGAGAATTAACAGTTATTAGAGCTGTGATTGCGGCTCTTTATGACCAATGATGAGCAGTAAATGAAGAACAATTAATGAAATATAATAAATGTAAGTAAAGCAATACGTGTAAGCAATAGAACCAAATAGAGAGTATGTTTGATTTAGAGAGCAGAAAGAATGTTCTTATATTGAATGTAGTGTGTTATGTGTTACAAATGATGAGGATCCTCTTTATAGATGAGGAAATCCTAATACGGTACAAGTGCATTATTACAAAGATATGAGGTTGGTACAGCTATTCAATGCCACCGTACGAACCTGAGCTAGCCTATAGGCTAATTCACTTCTAATCATGTCCTTGGGATCTTCCCGCTAGCGTGTCATAACCGTTGCTTCATACTGCCTCGGGGCCGATCGTCGTAAACCCTTAGGGTCGAACTCCGAGCCTTTCGGGGGCGGCCCCTACGAGGTGCCCTAATGATCATAAAATCGAGCCCTCTAATTTTACCGTATACATAAGGCTCCCACGATGATACAAGGAAACATTGTTATCGAAATTGAGGAATGTGAATACAAGGCGGTACCTCAGTTGTGACTCTCTCATATACGAGGCGGTACCTCGATTGTAATTCTTGTTGTGTATGAGGCGGTACCTCATTTGTGAGCCATTTATTATTTATGCTTTCTGTTGTTAGTTCGATATTAATATTTTGCATAGGTTTTATGTCTAGTGATTCTCTTGAATTGAACTTCGACAGTACTCCACCGAGGATACTCTTGATATTTCTTAGGTACCCTTTGTGGTGTGCACATACTATACTTCTGCATATTTTTGTGCAGATCCAGGTACATCGGATCGTGTGGGTTGCTAGCGATTCGAACTGAGTTGTGGATACTTCAAGGTATACCTGTTGTTCGCGCTTGCAAGCCTTAGAGTCACCTTCTAGTGTATCTTTGCTTTTTTTTTTTTTTTTTGCATTTCCAGACATTGTTATATTTTGAGATTCTTACGTACTCCCTGTAGAGCTTATGACTCAGTATTACCGGATTTTGGGATGTATGTGACTTTGTATTCCACTTTTGGTTATGCCATGTTATTATTCAACTTTCATTAATATTTAAGTCATTGTTTGATTCTGTTGATCTTGCTATGTGATAGGCTTACCTAGTGTTAGAGACTAGGTGCCATCACGATCCTTAAGGAGGGACTTTGGGTCGTGACAATGAATTACACTATACTAAGTCCTCTCTCTCTTGTCAATTTAAAGTAAAATCGATCTCAATATGTACTATAGGAGCTCTATATAACAACACTTCACTATAAAAGTTAAGTTGTTTCTGGAACCGATTTCTTATGTTATATTTTACCTATATATAATAACATTTTACCTATAATAATAACAACTATCTTTACTATAAACTCTTTATAAAATTAACCCTCTATAACAACCACATAGAATCTCTAAGATTACTGATAGTAAGTCTAGAAATTTTCACCAAAAATTTTTAAAACTGGAATGCACGACTTATGATAAAAATATTATGTTAGTACATAGTTCAATAATTTAATATTTCTTTAATTTTATTCAATGAGATGTAAGTATACTTTCATTCCATCACACAAAAGTTTTCATCGTGCATAATGCCTTCTATTTGAAGATTTCCACATATCTTTTTCGTTCCCACTGTGCATAAGTTTATGATTTTAAGAAATGCTAATAAAAATTTCCGACCGGTCGTTTTGAGTTCTAGCGTCTTGTTCCTTGATTTAAGACTTCGAGCGGCTTCTTATGGTGTATAAAGACTTGCATGCAGGGTTGTTTTTGATTTTCGAGTGGTGCAAAATTTAATTAATAGAGTGATTCTCAATTTGGAAGCTTTAAGCTGGAAGAGTTGACCAAGGTATGACTTTTGAGTAAAAGACCATAGAATCGAAATTTGATGGGTTGAATAGGTTTGTATGGTGATATTGGACTTGGGCGCATGTTCCGGTTTGAATTTGGATGTTCCTAGAAGTTTTTGGCTATATTTGTCGAAAGTTGACAATTTGAAGGTGTGGAAAGTTCATAAGTTTGATGGGGAGTTGGTTTCAATATTATCGGACCCCTATTATAGTTTTGAGACATTGGCACAAGTTGTTTCATTAATTATAATTTGTGTGAGATGGTTGGTCGTGAACCGAAATATTTAAGAGTGATTTGAACACGTTTGGCAAAGTTTGAAGGTTTAGAGAATGATATTGATCTTCCATTCTTGGTTTTGATGTTATTTATGATGTTCCGAGCTTTGGATAAGTCTGGATAACATATTTGGACTTATTGGTATGATTAATTGGGGTCCCGAAGGTATGATTGGTTGGGATCCCAAGGGGCTTGGGTGAGTTTTGGGATGATTTCGGACAATTTCGGATGATGTTTGTATTGTTGGTTTGTTGGTATCAGCTAATGCATCATGATTGCGAGCCAGATATCACTTTCGAGAAGAGGTAGGTGAGCTGGAGGGCTTTGTGAATCGCATTCGCGATGAAGCATCACGTTCGCAAAAGGCCTGTGCATGAAGGTCTTCGCGTTTGTGTATGTTGGAACGCATTCCCGTAGGGAGAGTAGGATCTAGAAGGTGTGTGCGTTGCATTCACGGGGCGCGTACCCGTTCACGATGTGTTGGGAACGCTAATCATCGCATTCACGAGATGGGCTTTGTTTTCGCGAAGGAGGTCTATGGTCAGAGGCAACTTTGCACTTCATGAACGCGGGGCTCTTTCTATGTTCGCGCAGGGGACCCCTACGCAAACCTATTTAAGATGCTATTTTGGGATTTTACCCATTGTTTCATATTTTTATCTCTAGCCTTCGAGAAGAGGAGATTTTGAAGAGCAATTTCACTACCTTGGAGGTAAGTGATTTTCACTTGGATTTGTTTTATATTGACCCATGGATTTCTACACCTAAAACTTGGAATTTTGAAAGGAAATTTGGGGATTTTATCTACCCTTTAAGAGAGTTTATTATGAGGATTTGTGTACCAATTTGGACTTGGTTTTGGAATCTAATCATATATTTAGTCATTGATTTTGGTATTGGTTTCGATATCGGGCACGCGGGCCCGAGTTGACTTTTAATGACTTTTGGGAATTTCTTCAATGATCAAAACTTTATGGATTGGGATTGTTTCCTATTGCATTTGCAGACTTCCTTGGTTGATTTTAGGCTAGATTTGAGCTGGTTGGAGGTGATTTCTCAAGAAATGTGAATTTGGAGCTTCGGACTAGCCCGGTTGAGGTAAGTATCTCGGCTAATATTGTTGGGGGAATAATCCTTAGGATATGACTGTATTTGTCTATTTGAGATGTGTGAGATGTGATGTATATGTGAAGTGACGAGCATTTATATGGGTGCTATGTAGGATTCATGACTGGAGTAATATTTACATTGTACTATGCCTTGAATTGGATATTCTGCCTTTTATTATCAAGTTTTACAAGTTTGTATGACTATGTGAACTCAGTAAATCATGCTAGAGATCATTTTGTTGGAATTGATTCCCTACTTGAGCATAATATTTACTATTGTGTGGCGTATCCAGCTAATCTGAGCTGTAATTATACACTTCGCATAAGCATATACCTTAGCACGCTATTTATCAGTCCATGAGTACGTGATTTGATATTTGTTGATGGTATACATGTATTCTTGTATATGCTTCTATGTGATGGACTGCATTGTTAGTACATGAGTCATACATGCAATTGCTGGGATTTTGGCACATGCATTGTCGATGCGGCAGTTATGATTATGGCATGTGAGTTGTCTATGCGGTGATTATGCACGTGAGTTATCCGTACAATGCGTGGATAAGGATCCATCCTCTTAGAGTCGTCCTCTCATATTTGTCCTTGATGACGTACACACGAATTATGGAAACTGGCTAGTGGTTGGATTTTTTGTATCTTCTCTATATCCAAACTCCTTGGGTGTATACATGATTTCTTCTCTATATGATAATCTCGGAATATGTACATGACTTGGAGTATATGTTTAGCTTGTGTGAGTGTTTGTGAAATCTTTGATTAAATATCAAGAAACAGTTCAAGAATGGAAATTTGATACATGGGAATTGAAAAGATGGTTTCTCTTCCGTCTTGTTGATTTAAATAATTGGAGTGTTTTGACTTTCATGAAATAGTTTAATCTTTCTTGTTGCTGCAAACTGTACAATGCTTTAACTTTGCATTTAGACAAAAAAGGAAGCTCTTGAATATGGCATGCACCTTTCTTTGTCTAGGACATGGTATTCATATTATAGCAGCTCTCTCTCTCTATATTGAGCTATTCTTTTGTCCTAATTTCCATGCAATTAATAATGGGAAACTGCATTAATATACTAGTATTATCTCCGTCTCTCAAGAAAGAAAAAGCTCTGAGTTCTGAGGAAGAATATGAAGTGCTGGAGAAAACCATTTGCTCTCATACACAGAAGCTGAGATATGCAGAGCTTTATTATCTCGTTTCGCAATTCTATTCCAGTAATGGTGATAGTTGCAAGAGCCAGAAAGTCAAGATTGTATTGACAAAGATGCAGTTAGAAATCCTTGTTAATAACGTTAAAGATCTCCAATCTGGGAAAACTCGTGTTCGATCCTTTAGGGGAAGGAAAAGAAGTAAGAAATGGAAGCCATCTTTAGATACAATTCCAGAGTTGTAGAGTTATTACCATTTTGTGTAGGAGCAAAACCAGCACCAATTTGGTTCTTAATCACTTTTTTTTCTGTGGGATTTCTCGATCCCTCATGTGTGCAGTTCATTAGAATTGTAATAAAGGCATAAATAGTTTGTTGGTCCCATGGCTTTAACTAAGTCACATTATGCCCTCTAAAATTCCTGGTACACAATTTTAGCCTTACAATAATCCTAAGCTTAGGAATTGAACAATTAATTCGTGAACATCGTAGTGTTGCTTTAGGCGCAATTAGTAAACCATCGTGATTAGGGGTACGGTTCCCGTGACATAGTTATGATGCCTAATTTCCAAATTCGTGCATTTCATGTGACCCAACCACAACAACTTTGAACAATAATAAAATAAAGATATCTCGAATTGTGTGTGCATTTCATGTTGTGTGGTTTGCGGTGTGCTCCAAAACGGCAAGTGTACGACAATTGTGACTTGTTCCAGAAATAACTCCATAAATAATTAAAAGCGGTTATAAGTTAAAAATGCACAATGGATTTTAAACATGTAATAAATCAGATAATTAGGCCACTTATTAATAGTTAAGCGGCCGTACTAGAACCACAGAACCCGAAAATGCCTAACACCTTCTCCCGGGTTAACAGAATTCCTTATCTAGAATTTCTAATTTCGCAGACTTTTAAATAAAGTCGATTTTCCTCGATTTGGGATTTAAAAAAATAAACCGGTGACTTGGGACACCATAAATATTCCAAGTGGAGACTCTGAAAATAAATAAAATAATCCCATTACGATTTATGTCACTTTAATTGGAAAAACTCCCTTATATATCCTTTTCGGGTGGTAAAAAGGAGGTGTGACAGCTCTGGCGACTCTGCTGGGGATAAGAACCCAGAAACTCTAGTTCAGGGTTCAAGAATTCGAGCTTAGAATAATTGTTATACTTGGCTTTATTTATTATCTGATTTTTACATGTTTGAGCCTAATGTGCTAAATGTTGCTTTTTACCGCTTTAATATTGTTTGGACTGTATATAAATCGTTACGAAACCCTCTTCTCCCTCAGTCTTCTAAATCATCTAGGAAGTGTGCACTTTGTGTGACTTCTTTTCTGTTAGAGTCATATCCCAATTTTAGAACGAGGTTCGGACAAGTTGCAAAGCCGGTGAAGCTTCTATATTCCCGGTACGCTGCCCCCCTCCCTGCGGCTCGAGTTGTCCGCTCGGGTAAGCCAGGTTTAGAACAATACACCCAGGTTTTTAAACCTAGAATAACATAGCCTCATGGCAGATCCCTAGTAGGTACGTTTGTTTGCATCACGTGCATCTGACTTTGGGGACTCAACACAGGGGTGGGTCCGTCTAGGACAGGTGTACCCAAATTAAAAAGATCATCCTAATGCATCTTACGTGCAACTTGCTCAACTGTTTGTTTCGGCTTGCATGTTGACCGGCTTCTAGAATAAGGAAAGAAAATGAAAAAAAAGAAAACAAAAGAAAAATAATGAAAAAAAAAAGTGAGAGGTAGGTATTTAGAAAATTCTGAAACTCTGCCGAAATTCTGAAAAAAGAGAGAAGAGGAAAGTAGGAAAAGAAAAGTCATTTCAAAATGAGTCAAAACTTTCAAGTGCAATATTTTCCTTGTTCCGTCAAAACTGACCGAACTACGCGGGTCTGATTCTCACCGGATGTGAGATACGTAGGCAAACCTCATCGGTTCCGGCCCCAATTTTTAAATAAAATCCAAAAATATTTTCCTTTAATTCCTTCTTTAGAAGGATTTTCTTAGAAAATTCAAAAAAAAAAGAATTTTAAACTCAAAAAAAATATATAGTTTCCTTCTTTCCGAAGTCTTTCATATGGAAAAAGAAATAAAAAGAAAAAAACAAAATCAAAATCCAAACTACGGGTTTCCTTTATTTCGAAGTATTTTCCCAAAAAATTAAAAAAAATCAAAAAAAAGATCCAAAAAAAAATATTCTTTTCCTTCTTTAGAAGTCTTTCTTTCGTAAATGTCAAAAAAATGAAGTCCAAAAATATTTTCGCTTTACTTTAGAAGTACTTTTGTAAATAAAATAAATAATTAAATAAAAAAACTCCAAAATTCAAAATATTTTCTTAAAAGTCCATCTTTCGAAGATTAAGAGGCAAAANAAAAAAAGATAAAATAAATGAAAATTCAAACAAAAATATTTTCTTTTTTACTTTTGAATTTCCTAAAGTACAAATCAAAAGAAAAGAAATTTTTAGAAGTCTTTCTTTCAACAATAAAATAAGAAAAAAAAAAGAAAAAATCAATCAAAATAAAAAATCCAAAAAAAAATAAAGAAAAAATTATTCCTTTCTTCTTTTAAAGCATTTCATTCGAAAATTGCAAAAAAAAAAAAACGAAACAAAAAAAATGTTTTTCTTTCATCTTAAAGCTCTCATGGTCTGAGTTTTATAAAAAGTAAAAAAGAGAGAGAGAGAGAGAGTTAGTTTATTTACTCTATTCTCGATCTTATCGAACTATGCAAGATCTGATTCATGCGGCGTCATGATACGTAAGCAATCCCCATCGGATTAGATCATAGCCATAAATAAATTGAGTGAAAAATAAACTGGAAAAAAAAAACAAGAAAGAAAAATTAAGTGAAAAAGAAAGAAAAAGAGAGTGCAAAAAAAAAAATCAAGAGTGATTAAAGAGAGGCAGAAATAAAAGAAAAGAGGTACATATTGAAAGGGTTAGTTAAGGCTGGGATGAAACATGCAACCGTTCAAACACATGTTAGAAGCGTTTAACTGTTTAGGTGCATTGCATCACAACGTGCGATTCCCTATATGTTAAATGTCTCAAAAACTAATAAGGTTGTTGGGTGTGCAAATTAGCCAGGTTTTGGTGGTTGATTTTGTTAGTAGTCTAGCCTTCCCTCCTTCACAAGATCCAAAGGCACATATGGCCTCCGCAAGCAATCTACCAATCATCGGTTCTGAGGATAGCCCGGCATCGGCTATTCTGCAGCTAGAATCAGCAGCTGCTGAAGAGAATATGATGTTGCATCTCCGCATATTGAAAATGTGGGACGCCTGGTCTAATGGTAGGGAACCGCCAAGTGCAATCCCTGGGTTCCCTAAGTTGATCCCCAGGTCAGGTGAGGTTACCAACGCCCCTGTGCCCCACCAGCTCATCCTATGCAGGCACCCTCCAATGCCCTCCAATGATTCTGGCATGCCTTCTGTGTTTCGCCCCCAGGCGCCAGTTTGCTGGGCACCTCCAATATTGTTCTCTACAGCACCAGTTTTCACCAGAACACAACCAACTTTACCACGGCCGTATGTTGAGGTTCCAATGTTCACCTTTCAGGGTCTACAGCTTCAATCAGAAATAATGTATGTGACCCTGTACTCTTTAACTCAACCTCCGCAGTATGATCTCTCGGTGGAGCAAGAAAAGGTTGTTAAAAATCCCGAGCAAGAGGAAATGGCTCGGAAGATGAAGAGCCTGGAAAAAGCCTGAAAAATATGCAAGGTCTGAGTGGCCAAAAGAGTGTCTCATACTCTGACCTCTGTATGTTTCCCCATGTCCACTTGCCAACTAGCTTCAAGATGCCAAAATTTGAAAAGTACGACGGGCATGGAGACCCGGTCGCTCATCTAAAACGATATTGTAACCAGCTGAGGGGTGCTTGTGGAAAAGAGGAGCTGCTGATGGCCTATTTTAGGGAAAGCGTCACTGGAATCGCTTCTGAGTGGTATACGGATCAAGAATTTACTCATTGGCACGTGTGGGACGATATGGCCCGAGATTTTGTCCGCCAGTTCCAGTATAATGCGGACATCGCCCCCGACAGAAACTCTTTGTCCAAATTGAAAAAGAAAACGGCGGAAAGTTTCCGCGAATATGTTGTCAAGTGGCGTGAACAAGCTGCCAGGGTAAAGCCTCCAATGGACGAAATTGAAATGGTCACGGTCTTTCTACAGGCCCAAGAGGCGGACTACTTCCAGAACATGATGTCCGCTATGGGTAAGCCGTTCGCTGAGGCTATCAAAATTAGAGAAATGGTTGAAAACCATTTAAAAACAGGTCGAATCTTGAGTCATGCTGCTTTTAAGGCCACATCACAGGCTGCTCAAAATGGTTCGGAGGGTTTGATGAACAACAATGGGAGTGAAGAGGGAGCCGTGATGGTTTCATGCTCGAGGGGGGCCCGCAGGTCATTCAACCAATCATATGTGCCTCCTATGGTCCCACCACATTAATATCCCCTTCAAGATGCTGCTTATGCCGTGGAACCACCTCCTTATGCGGTGATGAACGTGCAACCTTACACGCGGCCACAACATCATACACAAAACCGAGCTCCACCTCCCATAAATGCCCATCCTTACCAAGCTCCATATAATCCTCAACCAAATGATCCCAATACACTCCTTGCCCAAGAGAGCCTTTCAGAAAGAATCAGTTCACCCCTATTGGTGAATCGTATTCAAGCTTGTTCCAAAAGCTAATCAGGCTAAATCTATTGCAGCTAGTGGCCCCGAACCAGCCAAACCCCGAGTCCCCCTCGCACCGGGCTGATGCTAGATGTGAATACCACTCTGGGGCAGTAGGATACAGTACGGAGGACTATTGGACCCTTAATAGGGCAGTTGAAGACTTGATTGAAGCTGAAAGAATTGTTTTTCAGGATGAAGAAGCTCCTGATGTGATGAACAATCTGTTGCCTGCTCACAACACTGGGCTAATACTCAAAACGATTTGTGAAGATGAGGAATTTGATCCGGCATTGAAGGTTATTGCAGCCATTGCCGAAACAGAAGAAAAACCAAAAAATGGTCGCCAAGCATGAAAGTTCCCCATCAGACGGGAGTCTTAGTAGCCAGTCTTGCTATCCTTTCTGCGTCCAGATTATCTCAGGGTGTGATCCAGATGTTTTACTTTATTGTTTTACTTTCCGATGTAAACCTTTCTATCTTTAAAATTCAAAAAACAATCATCATAAAAAAAATCAAATGAAATTCTTCCAGGGATGTCTCTTTTCTTAATTTTGTCATTTTTCTTATCCTCTTTTCAGTTCTGTTAAATACAGATTTCAATAACATGACATGCTGTCACGACCCTAAAAATGACCCGATCGTGATGGCGCCTATCGTGAAACTAGGTCAGCCGACACAAATCCCGAATTAACCATTAATCAATATAAATCATTTTTAAGCTTTTATCCAAATATCTCATAATGTAAGTCTAAATGAACAGTGCAGAATAAATACACAAGCCCGACATCGGGGTGTCACAAGTCACGAGAATCTACTAAGGTCTGAATACAATGAAGAGTCTGAAAATATACTAAAAACAATCTAAGGAAGACAAGAGGGAGAAGAGCAGGGCTGCGAACGTCGGGCGGCTACCTTGCTAACTCCGATGACTCTGACACTGATCAATCAACACCCACTACCGAGTTTAGAAATACCTGAATCTGCACACAAGGTGCAGGGAGTAATGTGAGTACGCCAACTCAGTAAGTAATAAAAGTAAATGAAAGCTGAGCAGTAAGAAAACACGTAAACCACGTCAAAGCGCTACACCAAATGCAAGACATTTCCAACACAATACAGAAATAATTTACTTCGTAAATCATGCTTAGTTTCGGTGAAACCTTTTAAAGCAACTTTCAATAGTTTCAAACGAGTGATAAAACAGTGAGTAAAAATGATAGAAATGGAAACAGCCCCTCGGGCAAAACATGTACCATAAACCGCCCCTCGGGCATAATGTCAGCAGAACCAGCCCCTCGGGCATAATGTCAGTAGAACCAGCCCATCGGGCTACCTCACAATCACTCGCAATCAGCCCCTCGGGCATAACATGAATCAAGAACCGCCCCTCGGGAAAAACATGGATCAAGAATAGGCCCTCAGACAACAACAGCCACACAGGCTACATCATGTCACTCATACTGGGTGTCCGCGCTCACTGGGGGTATACAGACTTCGGGAGGGGCTCCTCAAGCCCAAGTGCAATATCAAGCCATCTCGTGGAATAATCAAGCAGGCACTCGGCCTTATAACAAGCCACCTTGTGGCATAACAAATTAGGCCCTCGGCCCTATAATCATGAATCAGTACAATACTACTACGGCGCGCTGCTCGATCCCATAGTATCCTCACAACACAGGCCCTCGGCCTTACTCAGTCAGAATCTCACAAGCCACTCGGGCAACAGTAAAACATGACGCTCAGCCTAAAATATCATTTAAAATATCAAAAGCGAGTAAAGATGGCTGAGTTGTGAAAATAGTAGTATATAGCATGACTGAGTACAACTACGAAGTCAAAACAGTGAGGAATAGCAGTAAAAATCGCCTAAGGGTCCAAAACAGTTGGCACAAGGCCCAAATATGGCATTTAGCCCAAAACATGATGATAGCAAGCAGTTTTCAATCAAATACGCGGTTAAATAGTCATACGGGACGGACTAAGTCACAATCCCCAACGGTGCACGACCCTATGCTCATCATCTAGCGTGTGCGTCACCTCAAAGTAGCACAACGATGTGAAATCCGGGATTACATACCCTCAGGACAAACATTTACAATCATTGTTTACCTCAATCCGAGCAAAATCCTACTCCGAAATGCCTTTGTCCCTCGAACCGGCCTCCAATCGACCCGAATCTAGCCACAATTAATTCAATTTAGTCAATACTAATTATAGAAATTAATTCCATATAAAAATATTAATTTTCCAACAAAATCCGAAATTTAACTCAAAATCGCCCATGGGGCCCACATGTCGGAATCCGATGAAACTCACAAAATCTGACAACCATTCAACCACGAGTTTAACCATACCAAAATTACCAAATTCCGATAATATTTCGACCCTCAAATCCTCAAATCTATCCAAGAGGGTTTTAAAGCTTTTCCAACTAAAAATAACCAATTAAATGTTAAAAACAACGATGGATTCGAGTGATCTAACCAAAATTGAGTTAAGAACACTTACCCTGTTATTTTCTCTGAAAATCCCTCGAAAAATTGCCCCACCCGAGATTCCTTGGTCCAACAATGGAAGAATGGGACGAATTTGGACTTTATTGTGCTGCCCAGGGGTTTGTTCTTCGCGTTCGCTTCCCTTATCTCGCATTTGCGATGAACAAATTCCTCATCAGCGATTTCCAAACTCATTCCAGACAGCCATTAGTATAATTGTCATACCTTTTTGCACATAACTCCAAATGACAAATGGTTTGATGTTCTTAAAACTAGATACCAAGGGCTATAATTTCATAGGTTGCTCATTTCCTGAGTCATTACATATTGCGAGATATAAGCTTCCAAAGTTAGCCCTGTGCAGCAGAGATTTTCGAACTCTCCCCGGACAGCCTGTAGTGTAACTACCATAAGCTTTCATACACAAATCAAATTGCCAATTAATTTACATTTCCGAAAACCAGACACAAAGCGCTACAACTTTCATATTTGGATCATCTCCAAATTCCTTATATATTGTGAGATATGAGCCTCCGAAGTCAGACCTGTGCAATCGAGATTTCCTTCTTCACGAACGCGAAGAGTCTCTTCGCGAACGCTAAGAACAAACTTCCAGAAGCCAAATTCTTCTTTGATAACGCGAGGTGCTACACGCGAACGCGAAGAAAAACACCAGATATCAGAAAATCGACATTCAAAGTAGCCCAAAATGATCCTAAACACACCTGAAACACACTCGAGTCCCCCGAGACCCCCAACCAAATATACCAACAAGTCCTAAAACATGATACGGACTTAGGCAAAACTTCAAATCACATCAAACAACACTAAAACCGCGAATCACACCCCAATTCAAGCTTAATGAAACTAAGAACTTCCAACTTCTATATTGGATGCCGAAACCTATCAAATCAAGTCCGATTGACCTCAAATTTTTCACACACATCACAAATGACACAACATACCTACTCCAATTTCTGGAATTTCATTCCAACCCCTATATCAAAATCTCACCTACCAACCGGAAAATGCCAAAATTCAAATTTCGCCAATTCAAGCCTAAACCTTCCACGGACCTCCAAAATACATTCCGATCACGCTCCTAAAACCCAAATCACCTAACGGGAGCTAACCAAATCATAAAAATTTCAATCCGAGATCATATACTAACAAGTCAAAACTTGGTCCAACCTTTCAAATTTTAAGCTTCAAACTGAGAACTGTTCTTCCAAATCCATTCCGATTACCCTGAAAATCAAAACCGACAATTTACATAAGTCATAATACATCACACGGGGCTAGTCATGCCCGAGAACTGGCGAGCGAAGTGCAAAAGCTCAAAACGACCAGTCGGGTCGTTACACATGCTTGCGGACTTCATGCCAAGATCCTGAAACGCTGTCAGACCTCGAAATAATGAATCAAGAATTAGATCACAATGAAGATAAGTTTAAAGAAATAAAAAAAGAGTCGGAACAGCTGAAGGAAAATTGGTTCCGGATTGGAAAGGTCCATACATTGCAACAAGAGTACTGCCAAAAGAGTGCGTTGTACTTGGGACACATCGAAGGAAATGTCCTTAAAATAATTTTTAATGGAAATGCAGTCAAAAGGTACTATGTTGGATCCTTTATATAGAATTAATGTTCTCCGATTGAGATGAAGAAGGCTTTCTTTCTCACTATCCAAACACTATCAACTCTTTGCAAACCTTTTGAGCCGGTTACTTTTCTTTGATTACCCTCTTTGGAACCTGAATGTATTATTGAAAAAATAAAAATCGAAAAAATGAAATGAGGAAAAAAATGGTGAAAAAGGAGAAGAAAAAGTAAGATACAAATAAAAAAGGGGAAGAAAAGACAAAGAAAATGAAAAAAAAATGAAAAATGAAAAAAAGAAGAAGTGGAAAAGGAAAGGAAAAAGAAAGAGAAAACTAAACAAAACAAAGCAGAAAAACAAAAGAAAATCAAAAATAAAGTTTTTCTGAACTACGTTCGACTTGATTCCGAAAGGATACATAGGCAGCCTCTCCCTGGGGTTCAGTCACACCAAAATAAATTCCCCCAAAAGTCAAACTGGGCAGAAGTTATAATGGTTTGGCGATGATTTCGCCCGAAAGGTTCCAAGGTTGTAATTCAATCCAAATGCTTTTGATCCCAAAACCCTGCAAGTCCTTATGATCAATCGGCGAGAATGTTCAAAAATTGGAGGATACAGATACTTGGATCTGATACAATAAAATGAGAGAAATGAAATGAGAGAGTCTTATCAGTGAAAACCCCACGGGCACCGTAAGGCAATGGTAAGCAGAGAAATTGAAATGAGAGAGTCTTGTTAGTGAAAACTCGCATAGAGCACTATAAGGCGATGGTGAGAAGAGAAATGAGAGAGGTCAGCTCGTGAAACCCCACAAAGGGCGCCCCTGATTGAAAAGAGGATCCTCACAGCCATCGGCATCGACAGAGTCCTGGCAAGGTTTCTCGATTTTGAGGCAAAAGTTGTGATGAATTTCTGAGAGTCGGACGGTTTACATAGATCAGGCATCCAGTCCAAAAGGCATGTCATGTTCATTGAAGTCCGCATGTACTCCAGATAAGTCCTTCTTTCCTTTCCCCGAAAGGGATACCTCTTATCTAAATTCATTTATCCATTCCATTGTTTGTTTTTCCTTTGAATCCCTTTCAGTCTAACTGAATTCCGAAAATCAGAAAAAGAAGGGATGGCAAGACTAATTTACAGGGTTCTCATTTGACACGAGCTAATGTGCAATAAGGCACCCAGCCTCGTCAAGGGCATCAAGTCGTCTTCGACCGGCCATGGTGGCTGATGTTCTGAAATTGAAAACTCTTGGAAGTTGAAAAGCTTGGGTCCCGCGTGGCTAATCGTTTCGGCAAAGATTTGAAAAAAGCCAAGGTACCCCAAATGCTTTGAAATTGAAGTCGGAAGAAAGAAGCTAGAAATGAAAGGCCTATGAAGGCGAGATAAAGTTGGAAAAGGTTAAGTCCCACGCGACTAGCTGTTGCAGCAGGTTTTAGGAGCCAAAAGTTCCCCAATGTTCCGAAGTCAAAAACTGGAAAAAAAAGAAGAAGAAAGGGTCTGAAGTGAAAGGCCTACAAAGGCAAAATAAAGTCGAAAAGGGTGAGTCCCACCGACCAATCGTTCATGGCAAAGTCTGGAAAAGCCAGAATTTCTCCAGGGTCAGAAATGCAATCAGTATTCAAGAAACAACCAGTTGCAGATGGAATGGGCCGAGATCAAATGGTTGAAATAATCAAGGCCACAAAACCAACAACCGTTTCATATTGTCTGAAAACAGGAAACATTTGCAATCCAAAAGCAACCATGCAAGAAGCAGGTGCAACCAAAAAGAAAGGGCGCAAGGGCTAAAAAACAGCTTTGCAGCAACAACTCCAAAGAGGGAAGTCTCCTCCAAAATTCTTTCCTGCATTTACTCATTCTCTGAAATTAAAAAAAATAAAAAATAAAAATGATGATGATGATGAAATGAATTGAAAAGAAAGAAAAGAAGAAAAATTCAAAATCATGGTAGTATAGGGTCTCCAATCCCTAGCTGATGCCAGCTTAACCTGGTAATCTTTTCCAACATAGGGTCCCACCCCCTAGTTGATCCCGACATAACCCGAGGACCTTTTATGGCATAACCCAATGACTTTCCCGGCATAACCCGAGGACCTTTCCGGCATAACCCGATGACTTCCCCAGCATAACCCGAGGACCTTTCCGGCATAACCCGATGACTTTCCCGGCATAACCCGAGGACCTTTCCGGTATAACCCGATGACTTTCCCGGCATAACCCGAGGACCTTCCGGCATAACCCGATGACTTTTCCGGCATAAACCGAGGACCTTTCCGGCATCCCAGCATAACCCGAGGACCTTTCCGGCATAACCCGATGACTTCCCCGGCATAACCCGAGGACCTTTCCGGCATAACTCGATGACTTTCCCGGCATAACCTGAGGACCTTTCACGCATAACTCGATGACTTTCCCGCCATAACCCGAGGACCTTTCCGGCATAACCCGATGAATTCCCCGGCATAACCCGAGGACCTTTCCGGCATAACCCAATGATTTTTCCAGCATAACCTGGTAATTTTTTCCAACATAGGGTCCCACTCCCTAGCTTTGCCAGTGTAACCTGGTAATCTTTTCCGGCACAGGGTCCCATTCCTTAGTTGATGCCAGCATAACCTGGTAATCTTTCCAACTTAGGACCTCCGATCCCCATTTGATTTCATTTTAGATATAGGGCTTCACTCCCTAATCTCTTTTCTCCCAAGGATACACAATCCTGGTTTTATTGCTTTCAATAAAAAAGTAGTTTAGATTTTTGTTACAATAACTCACGAAATTTTTCTAATGAAAACTGGGACAGAAAAATTTCGTTTGTTTGTTTGTTTTGGTGCCTTAATAGGTTTTTACCATAAGGAACGATGGTTTGAGATGACCAAAAGAAGAAGTCTCAATCCAAATAAAAGAAAATAAGAACAAGAAAAGAAGTGAGCTCTAAGTGTAGAAGCGGAGAAAAGATGTGCACGGCTCAAGATATGATCGGAGTCACATGCTCTGCATGTCCCTCCTTGATCCGAAAAGCTGAAGAAAAATGAACCAACGTTCGCAGCTAACGAGCATCAAGATTCATATCAGAGTATGCAGGAAGAACCAGCCAAGACTCAAGATCAAGCTTTAGAAGGTTTAAAGATAGGAATCTTGTTACTCGTAGTTGATAGGCTTAGCTAGTTTAGCTTTTTATTTTTCATTTTGGTGTAATAAGGAGCTCAACAAGCAAAAAGAGCAGCAACAGCAGTGAAATCATAGTTCCTCGGTAGTCCTAGCTGCCAAAATTTTCAGAACTACACTGACCTGATTCCTTTATAGCCAAGGATATGTAGGCAGCCTCCAAAGCAAGGTTCGGTCAAACTTTTTCAAAATGCTTCCAAATGGAGTTTCAAACGGGCAAAAATTGCTCGTAGTTGTTCACTTTATCTTTGCCCAAAAACTCTTCATGTTTCCGAGCAAAGAGGGGCAGCTGTGAGCACCTAATTTTTGCCCCGCATGGAAATAGCTCCTAAAAATAGACCAAAAATAATTTTAGTGAATTTTAGGAGTTTTTAATTATTTAGTTGTATTTCATGCATTTTTAATATTCTAAAATAAATCATCATAGAAAAATCATAAAAATTGTCACATTCTAAATTTTATGCCATCTAAGGTTTAATTTGAATTTAGGAATTTAATTTCATAATTTAATTGCATTCATTAAACAAAAATTACAAAAAAAAAATTACTACAATAGTCATGTCCACATTTTAGCTTTTAGTTTTAAATTAATTAGTGTTAAATTAGTAAAAATAAGTAAGGTTAATTTTACAAAATAATTTAAATTAGAGCCTAATTTAGGATTTTATTTAGCTTATTTAATTAATTCAATTAGATTTTTAAAATTAAAAGAAAAACAAAGTAAAGGAAAAGGCTGTTTTTGAAATTCAAACCAGATTGGGCTCAAATTAAATGGCCCAATTACCTCATATCTGCCTAGCCCACCTCTCTAACCTACCCGACCCGAACCGGCCCAAATCCCCTCCATTTAAACCCATTTACTAAAATCAGGCCTAGATCCCTCACATTAAAAGGGGGCAGCTTCCCAAAAAATTAGCTCTAGAGCTCCTAGACAAAAAATAGAGGAAACGGTGCACAACACCTTTCCTTCCCAAGGCTTATTCTTCTTTTTCTCTAAAACACACACACACAGACCTAGACAATAAGAGAAGACCTTCCCTGGAGAAAAAATATAAAGCAAAAACGGCGCATCTCAAAACCAGCTCCCATTTTCTTTTTCAATACCATTTTCAACCCCAAAATCAAAGCTTTAGGAGATCAATGAAGACCCCCCCCCCTCCCCCGATCTGAAAGAAGCCAGCGCCGTTTAGCTGAAAGAGGGAGGACTGCTCTCTGCTCTCACTCTTGAATGATACAAAAACAACCTCTCTTCTTCATCTCTCTCAGAACCTTCCCCCCATTTTCGCCCTCTTACTCACTCACTCACGATTTGAATACAAACGGTGGAAATAAAGCTGCAAATTCGAATGAAGATCTTAAAATCACAAAGCTTGAAAAACAATGGAAGAATAATAGAGTTTTAAAATCGAAGCTGTGTTGGTTCACTGTTGATCTCGAAGCGATTCGCCTGGGCGTCGAATTTTCTTCCTCCGATTTCAACTGCGGTTGGTTGTTGTTTTCATCTCAATTGGATAGCTCTTGTCTCTGCTGAGTTTTGCTTGCTTCGAGATTTCAGGTTATTTATTTATTTGCTACTGTTTTTTTTTAAATTTTTTTTTATAGTGATTTTGTATTGTGGCAAAGTGAAAACAATTGGATGTGGGTTTATCTTTTCTTGGAGTATATGTTTAGCTTATTTGAGTGTTTGTGAAATTTTTGATTAAATATCAAGAAACAATTCAAGAATGGAAATTTGATATATGGGAATTTAAAAGATTGTTTCTCTTTCGTCTTGTTGATTTAAATAATTGTAGTATTTTGACTTCCATGTAATAGTTTAATCTTTCTTGTTGCTGCAAATTGTACAATGCTTTAACTTTGCATTTAGACAAAAAAGGAAGCTCTTGAATATGGCCTGCACGTTTCTTTGTCTAGGACGTGGTATTCATATTATAGCAGCTCTCTCTCTCTATATTGAGCTATTCTTTTGTCCTAATTTCCATGCAATTAATAATGGGAAACTGCATTAATATACTAGTATTATCTCCGTCTCTCAAGAAAGAAAAAGCTCTGAGTTCTGAGGAAGAATATGAAGTGCTGGAGAAAAGCATTTGCTCTCAGCATACACAGAAGCTAAGATACGCAGAGCTTTATTATCTCGTTTCGTAATTCTATTCCAGTAATGGTGATAGTTGTAAGAGCCAGAAAGTCAAGATTGTATTGACAAATAAGCAGCTAGAAATCCTTGTTAATAATGTTAAAGATCTCCAATCTGGAAAAACTCGTGTTCGATCCTTTAGGGGAAGGAAAAGAAGTAAGAAATGGAGGCCATCTTTAGATACATTTCCAGAGTTGTAGAGTTATTACCATTTTGTGTAGGAGCAAAGCCAGCACCAATTTGGTTCTTAATCACTTTTTTCTGTGGGATTTCTCGATCCCTCATGTGTGCAGTTCATTAGAATTGTAATGAAGGCATAAATAGTTTGTTGGTCCCATAGCTTTAACTAAGTCACATTATGCCCTCTAAAATTCCCGGTACTCAATTTTAGCCTTATAATAATCCTAATCTTAGGAATTGAACAATTAATTCATGAATATCGTAGTGTTGCTTTAGCCGCGATTAATAAACCATCGTGATTATGGGTACGGTTCCAGTGACATAGTTATGATGCCTAATTCCCAAATTTCGGTGTGCATTTCATGTGACCCGACCACAACAAATTTGAACAATAATAAAATAAACATGTCGCGAATCGCGGGTGCATTTCATGTAGCATGGTTTGCGGTGTGCTCCAAAACGGCAAGTGTACGACAATCGTGACTTGTTCCAGAAATAAATCCATAAATAATTAAAAGCGGTTATAAGTTAAAAATGCACAATGGGTTTTAAACATGTAATAAATCAGATAATTAGGCGAATTATTAATAGTTAAGCGACCGTGCTAGAACCACGGAACCCGTGAATGCCTAACACCTTCTCCTGGGTTAACAGAATTCCTTATCCAGAATTTTTGGTTTCGCAGACTTTTAAATATAGTCGATTTTTCTCGATTTGGAATTTAAAAAAATAAACCGGGGACTTGGGACACCATAAATGTTCCAAGTGGCGAATCTGAAAATAAATAAAATAATTCCATTTCGATTTATGTCACTTTAATATGAAAAACTCCCTTATATATCCCTTTCAGGTGGTAAAAAGGAGGTGTGACAATGAGTATGCACGAGGAAAATGATTTGGAGAGTTTTATGACTAGTGCTACATTAACTTGTGATGAATTAAGTTGGATAACAATACAAGATCCTGGAAGTTATGAAGGAGGAGTATTGTGGGTTATCAGATGTTATGTTATATGAATTTGAGCCGAGTGGAGGAGTCTACTATCAACGATCAGATTTCATGGTCAGGTGTTATATTAGTTTTGGACTGAACATACTAGTGGATCAATTATGACTTGAAGAGGTTGACTTCGAGGATATTGCGGGCAAGGAAATTTCTGAATGCACGATGTACTATATGTGTGTGTGTATATATATATATATATATATGTGTGTGTGTATATATATATATATATATACATCCTGGAATGATTCAGGTTTGATATTCTTTATGGATGTAGGGTGCAAGGAGAAGGGATTCACTTGGTCTTATAAAGTTGGGGTTGCTTTTGGAAGTATTTGTAGGATTGTGGAGCACAAGTCATTTGGCCCATATCGGCTGTGCGTGGCAGATTAGAGGAAGGTGAATGACTGTCAAGAAGGTTCTAATGTTTTCAAGATTCATAAGTGGTGTTTGTGGGTTCCGAGATTTGTGCATGATCAAAATTTGAGACTGCCTAAACTTGCGGTATTTCTATATCATCATTGATTCTACATTTAAGTATTAGGGAAAGGAAAGAAACGGCTTCAGATTCATATAAGGTCTCTTTAGAGTGGGCATCTCGGTTTGTGGTACTATTGGGTACTTCAGAGGGAATACAACGGTTTATGTGCCTTAGGATAATGTGGTTTCATGTTAGGGTCTCTTGGTTTGAGCTTTGATTGGGGACTGTAGTCTAGTAGGAAAGAGAAGTGTTATTTTGAAGGTAATATAGGAGAAATCAAGAGATAGGGTCAGCTTGGCGCTAGTTTGGATTAGCATAGTAATAAAAATGATCGGTTCCTTGGTATCGTGAGGCTTTACAGGTGTTTTGTGGCAATAATTTTGGGTTTGGCAATTTGTGTGACTTGGTTGAATTAGAGGGATTCAGTTTAATGGTTTGGTTATGTGAAAATAATTTCTGAAGAGTTCATAATAGATTTGACCACAACTCGAGGTTGATGTCTTCTACTGGCGTTTAAGGTTTGTTGCGGTTGCGATGTTCTCTGGGATTAAGCTAAGTGAAGGCTTATGGTTGATGGGTTGTCTATCGTACTTGTAATCTAGAGCTGATATTGGATTATTGTGTTTTCATATGATAGCATGATATATACGGTGGGCCATGTGGGATTGAGATTAGCATGTACAAGGTTGTAGTTCAGTTTCGAAGGGAAGGTCATGAGTTCTAGACAATATGGATGATTTCACATGTTTAAGATAATGTTGTCATTATCTGGTATCGGCCGAGAAGGGTGTATGTTGTAGAACATGCATTGTATTTTTACTTGTGGATGCTTGACTAGTATTATGGTAAGCGCCCAATTGTTGACTGCTTATATTAAGGTTTTGCTACGTGGCGCGGATGATTCATGGGAGTATTTTGCGTAGAGTGATTGTGTATGAGTGATGTGTCCATCATTTGAGTGGTGGAGTTGGGATCAAATATGGAAATTTTGTATTCTTAAAGTTTAGAGACGGGATGTTCTCAGAGGCAATCTATTCCTTGGTTGTGAATTGTGAAGAAATACTATGAGTTAGACAGCTGATGGTATATGTTATGGATAGTTAATATGAACTTTTGAAAGGTTATTTACCTATTTTGGGATGATCTGAATTTATTTGGGGCCCATTGGTAGGCCTAATGAGAATGTGTATTCTATATCAGATCGGGGCTGTTCACTCTTAAGCATCAGTTACTGTGGTTGTGCCATCTGGTGGAATGGATTTTATACGTGCCCTGATTTATTTCATGTGTTGCTCTATTATGATACGATGGATTGTGAGACTATTTGAATATTCACACGCATGATGTGGTTCTGTTCAGGCTTTGTGGCAAGACTTGAGCGAGATGGATTTTAGGGTGTCGAGTTTCTTATTTCACCCTATTCATGCTTTTTATGTCGGTGGTATATTGTTCTATCCGTTCCTCCATGGTTATGGTCACGCACTTCGTGTGCTTGCTATTGATACACATGAGCTTGTTGATTGTGGGCATCATGGTTCATAGGGTACCACGTGGATTGGTGTATTGGATTGGGTTACGTGCCATATGTGGTTTCATGTTAGGGTCTCTTGGGTTGAGCTTTGATTGGGGACTGTAGTGTAGTAGGAAAGAGAAGTGTTATTTTGAAAGAGAAGTGTTATTTTGGGGAGTCATTATGGGTGCATGAGTTATTTGGTACATCGTGTGCTTATATCTTGGAAATATGGTTGTGGCTTGATGCAGCTTGTTGAGACTTGTACGGTGTTTATGTGCGAGAATCGAATCTTACAAAGAATTCCGGATGCTAAAAATTGGTTCTAAGGTCTATGGGCTAAGGTTGAAGAAAGAAGCTTCTGTCGGGATTGCGCTAATGGACTTATATGGATTGTAGTGATGTGGGATCACCCATTGGTATGCGTATGATGAGTTTATACAGTAATTTAATGACTTTGGAATGATTTTTGGCACGTTCAAGGATGAACATACGTTTAAGTGGGGGAGAATGTTACGACCCGACTAGTTGTTTTGAGTTCTAGAATCTTGTTCCTTGATTTGAGACTTCAATCGGCTTTTTATGGTGTATTATTACTCTTATGCAGGATTGATTTTGATTTTCGAGTGGTTCGGATTTGAATTAATGGAGTGATTCTCAATTTGGAAGCTTTAAGTTGGAAGGGTTGAGCAATGTTTGGCTTCTGAATAAACAACCTCAGAATTGGGATTTGATAGTTTCAATAGGTTCGAATTGTGATTTTGGACTTGGCGTATGTTCGGATTTGAATTTGGATGTTCCTAGAAGTTTTTGGCTCTATTTGTCGAAGTTGGCAATTGAAGATTTAGAAAGTTCATAAGTTTGACTGGTAGTTGACTTTGGTGTTATCGGACCCATATTCTGGTTTTGAGACCTTATGTAGGTTCGTTTGGTTGATTAGAACTTGTGTACAAAGTTTGGTTAAGAACTGGAATGTTTAAGTCTAATTCGGATGCATTCGGCTAGGTTTGAAGGTTTGAATGTTAATAGAATGATCTTGATCTTTGTTTCTTGGTTTTGATGTCATTTATGATGTTCCGAGCTTTGGATAAGTTTAGATAATGTATTTGGACTTATTGGTATGATTGGTTGGAGTCCCGAGGGGCTCAGGTGACTTTTGGGGTGATTTCGGACCATTTTAGATGATGTTTGTATTGTTGGTTTGCTGGTCTCAGGTAATGCATCGTGATCATGGTCCAGGTATCATGTTCGCGAAGAGCTAGGTCAGCTGGAGGGCTTTGTGAATCACGTTTGCAATGAAGGATGTCGTTCGTAGAAGGCCTATGCATGAAGGCCTTCGCGTTCGCATGTGTTGGACCGCGTTGGCATAAGGAGAGTGGGAGTTGTGTGTGTCGCGGTCGTAGGGTGCTATGCATTCGCGATATGTTGGGTGTGCCGGTCATCGCGTTCGTGAGCTAGGCTTCGCAAACGCGAAGGAGATTTTTTTTGTTGGAGATAACTTTGTGCTTCGCGAACGCGGAATAGTTTTCCACGTTAACGAAGGGTACATCTGGGCAGACTTATTCAGTAGTTATTTCAGAATTTACCCGTTGTTTCATATTTTTTGAGCCCTAGATTTTGAGAAGAGGAGATTTTGAAGAGCAATTTCACTACTACCTTGGAGGTAAGTGATTTTTCACTTGGATTTGGTTTTATATATTTATTACTCATTGATTTCTTCACCTAAAACGTGGAATTTTGAAGAAAAAAATTTGGAATTTTGTCTATACTTGAAGAGAGTGTAATTAGGAGATTTGAGTGACGATTTGGAATTGATTTTGGAATCTAATCATATATTTTGACTCGGCAAGTTATGGGTCATTAGATTTAGTATTGGTTTCGAATTTCAGGCACGCATGCCCGGGTTGACTTTTGGGAATTTCTTCAATGATCGAAACATTATGGATTGGGATCGTTTCCGACGGCATTAGTGGACTTCCTTGGTCGATGTTTGGCTAGATTTGATCCAGTTAGAGGTAATTTCTCATGAAATATAATTTTGGAGCTTCAGACTAACCCGCTTAAGGTAAGCATCTTGCCTAATCTTATTGAAAGAATTAACCCTTAGGATATGACTGTATTTGTCTGATTGAAATATGTGAGATGCGAAGAGCATATATACAGGTTCTATGTATGATTCATGACCGCAGTAGTCTTTAAGTTGTACTATGCCTTGATTTTGATATTATTCCTCTTGCTATCATGCTTTATATGTTTGTATGACTATGTGAACTTAGTGAATCATGTTAGAGATCATTGTGTAGGAGTTGATTCCCTGCTCGAGCATAATATTTGCTATCGTGAGGCGTATCCGCCTAATCTAAGCTATAATTTAACACTTAGCACAAGTATACACCTTAGCATGTTATTTATCAGTGCATGGGTACATAATTTGATATTGTTTATGGTATATATGTACTCTTGTATATACTTCTATGTGATAGGACGGATTGTTAGCACATGAGTTGTTCGTGCAGCGTGTGGATAAGTATCCATCCCTCTAGAGTCGTCCTCTCATGTTTCTCCTTGATGACGTACACGCAGATTATGGAAACTGGACAGTGATTGGATTTATTGTATCTTCTCTATATGAAAACTCCTTAGGTGTATACATGATTCTTTTACTGCGTGTAATCTTTGTATGCTAGTCCTAGAATGTATATATGCCTTATAATGCTCAGGATTTAAGAAATTAATCAAGTACATATCTTCTCTATATGAATTTATGCAACATGACTTGTCTAGTCATGCATATCTTCTCTCTATGCAACTGATAAAGGATTACTTGCTATTTCATGCACATCTTTTCTATATGCAACTGTCGAAGGATTGATATGATATTTCATGCATATCTTCTCTATGCAACTGTGAAAGAATTTTTGACATGTTACGCATATCTTCCCTATATACAAGCTTTGATGATTTGGTGATGTTAGACGCAAATTTTCTTTATATGTCGAGTTGTTAGATTGAAATAGCACTGTGCATATCTTCTCCATATGCAATTGTTGACTTGTTATTTGATAACAAATGCATAACTTCTTTATATGTTGAATTGTTAAGAGACTTGCACACACTCTCTATGTGCCTTATTTGGTTGTATCTGTATTTCTTGCTTCAATTTTATATTGTTGGTGGGTACATAGATATGTTATTGAGCTAAATAAGTTACGTAAAGTGAGTATCACTGACCTGAGACCTAGTCGCTACTTCACCGAGGTTAGTCAGGATAGTTACTATGCATATGAGGTCGATTGTACTCATACTACACGGTTTCACCTTGTGTGCAGATCTTGCCATCTTGGAGCCAAGCTTCTGTGTCACGACCCGAAATTCCCACCTTCGGGAACGTGATGGCGCCTAACATTTTACTTTCTAGGCAAGCCAACATTAGAGGATTCTTTAAGCCAATTTTATTCAATTTCAATAACAGGATCAATTAAGCCAAATAGAAGCTAAAACTGAGTGCGGAATAGCATAAAAGCCCATAACATCTAATACAATCCGGATCAGGAGTCACAACTCACGAGCTTCTAGAATTTCTACAAATAGGGTCTAAAATAAACACAACTGTTTTGAACAAAAAGAAACAGTAAAATAGGGAAAATAGGATGGGACTTTAAGGTCTGCGGACGTTAGCGATCTACCTCGAGTCTCCAATGAGCAAATCCTAGCTTGTACGCCTCACAATTAGCGGGGCCAGTACTAAAGTCTTCACAAGTAGTGCAGAGTGTAATGAGTATATACGACCCCATGTACTCCGTAGGTGTCGAGCCTAACCTCGACAAAGTAGTGACGAGGCTATGACATGACACCCACGTAATTAACATGTGCAGATAACAGTATACGTACAAGATAATAACAAATAACAGCTAAACATGTACTATTGGGATGGGATATGCGAAAGGGGTACAAAATACGATAATTACAACAGAAATGATAACCAGAGTCAATATGCCTTTAACTAGTAAAACGAGTAAACACAATGAACAAAACCGCATGACATCACCCTTCGTGCCTTTACTCTCAACCTCACAGTAAAACAATACTAACGTCATGGCATCATCCTTCGTGCTTTTACACTCACTTTCATAAAAAATAATAGATACGACACGACATAACCCTTCGTGCATTAACTGTCAAAACAATATGGCACGGCATCACCCTTCGAGCATTAACACTCACATACGGCATGGAATCACCCTTCGTGCATTAATACTCTCCTTTACCACATAACAATGAACAAGTAACAACAGGGAGATAGAATCAACAAGAACAAGCCTTATGTTAAAAATGGTTCCATAAACCTATCTCAGCATTAGAAACAATACTCAATTATCAAAAAAGCCCATAAACGTGGGAAGAACGATCAATTTAATAGTAACTAGTCTAAGCATGGATTACATGATCAAAGTAAGCAATAAATTACAAGGAACAAGTCCCACCCCCATGCTTTAACCCGACAACAACGCATAAGTACTCGTCACCTCACATATACGTTGTACCAAACATCTAAACATGTATCATATAGACAAACAAATCCTAATCCCTCAAGTCAAGGTTAACCACGACACTTACCTCGCTCCAAAGGATCAACTCAAAGATCAACCAAATCTTTGCCTTTAAACAAGCCTCCGAACCAATAAAATCTAGCAAATTACCAACCAAACAATTCACATCAAGCCTAAGGAACTACCCACGATTGCAAAAGGTTCAATTTAGGTCATTTTTTAAAAAGTCAACAAAAGTCAACTCCCGGACCCGCTTGGTCCAAACCCAAAATTCGGACCAAAACCCGAATGCACATTCACTGCCGAGCCTGGTTATGTAATTTGTTATGGAATCCAACCTCAATTTGAGGTCTAAATCCCAATTTTAAAAAAATCCCTAATTCTACCCAAACCCCCAATTTGCACCATGAAAACACTAGATTCTAGGTTGAAATCTTATGAAATGTAATAAAAGATTGAAAGAAAATAGGTTAGAATAACTTACCAATGGATTGGGGAAGAAGGGTTCTTGGGAAAATAGCCTCTGGGGTTATCTTGTTTTGAAAATTTGAAGAATGAGAGAAAATCCTGTTTGTCAGCTATTTGCCTAGTTGCAGATGTCACATTTATGACCTAGGGTTCGCAAACGCGAAGAAACAATCCCGATTGCGAAGTCACCCTATTTCTGCTGTCATCGCAATTGGGATGAATAGTTCTCAATTGAGAACAGTGAGCCCTCCGCAAATGCGACCAAAATGATCGCAAGTGCGAAGAAGCTCTTCCCAGCCCCACTTCACAAATGCGAACCTTGTTCGTAAATGCAAACTTGAGGTGCCTCAGCTACTCTTCACAAATGCAAAGCCTGACCTCGCAATTGCGAGGTCTGAGGCCTGCACCAGAACTGAAACACACCAGCACTTTCCTAAGTCTTCACTCCGTAGCCTATTCGAAACTCACTCGAGCCCTCAAGGCTCCAAACCAAACATGCACACAAATCCAAAAATATCATACGAACGTGCTCGCGTGATCAAATTGCCAAAATAACACATAGAACTACGAATTGAACACAAATAAAATTTTTATGATAACTCAGAACTTCTATTTTGACAACCGGACGTCTGAATCACGTCAAACCAACTTTGTTTCTCACCAATTTGACAGAAAAGTCATAAATATTGTAATGGACCTATAACGGATTCTGGAACAAAAATACGGACCCGACATCAATAAAGTCAAATATTGGTCAAACTTTCAAAGTCATTAAGATTTTAAACTTTCAAATTTCAACAAAATGCAATAACTCGAGCTAGGGACCCCCCGAATTTGATTCGGGGCATACGCTCAAGTACCAAATCACCATACGACCCACCGGGACCGTCAGAATATGGATCCGGATCAACTCAGATGGATTTTAAGGCAAAAATTCATATTTCTTCAGTTTTTAACATAAAAGCTTTCTGAAAAAAACCCAGACTACGCATGCAAATTGAGGCATGCTAAAATGAGATATTTGAGGCTTCGAAATACAGAATTAGGTTCTAGAACACTAGATGACCTAATATCCCATACGGTGCCCGGAGCCAAATCAATACATAAGTCAATATCCCTATCGGGTGGCATCGCATCCCTGGTAGGTCTGCAGGAAACACCTCTAGAAACCCACAAACAACTGGTACTGAATCCATGGAAAGAACCTCTGCACTAGAATCACGGACATAAGCCAAATAAGCTAGACACCTCTTCTCGACCATATGCCGAGCCTTCACATAGGAGATAACTCTGCTGGTAGCATGGCCAGGGATCCCTCTCTACTCTAACTGAGGCAACCCCAGCAAGGCTAAGGTCACCGTCTTGGCGTGACAATCCAATATAGCGTGATAAGGTGACAGTCAATCCATACCCACGATAACATCGAAATCTACCATCGAGAAGTAAAAGATCTATACTAGTCTCAAGACTCCCAATGGTCCCCACACATGAGCGATAAACACGATCTACAATAATAGCATCTCCGACAAGAGTGGACACACACACACGAGCACTCAAAGAATCACACGGCACAACCAAATGTGAAGCAAAATAGGAACACGTAGGAATAAGTAGAACCCGGGTCAAATAGAACTGAAGAATCTCTGTGGAAAATTGAAATATTAACTGTGATAATAGCATCACATGACTCAGCCTCAAGCCTGGATGGAAAAGCATAGCATCTGGATTGGGCCCCACCACTCTGAATTACATCTCTAGGATGGGCCCTAGCTGGCTGGCCTCCACCTCTAGTGGCCTGACCTCCACCTCTAATGGCCTGACCTCCATCTCTAGCTGCCTGACCCCTACCTCTAGTTGGCTGAGTGGGCCGTGAAGCACCCGGTGCCGGGACCATGGCATGAGAACCTTGATGTTGTGAGATACTCGATGCCATAGGGCAAAATCTAGCAATGTGCCTCGGATCACCACAAGTATAACAGGACCTCAGCTGCTGTGACTGCTGACCTAGAAACTGACCCTGTCGACCGAAGTAACCACCCTGAAAGCTCTTGAACAGAGGTGCACTAATAGGAGCTGGTGGTGCGCTATAGGCTAGCTAGTCGAAATAAGACATGAGGGCCACGACCACCTGAAGCACTATGGGATGCCTAGAGTGCTGAATGAAACGGCCTGGGAGGATGGCCTCTACTAAAAGTACCCGTGCCTCCAGATGAGGCACCACTGAACCCACCGGAATGACGAAGCCTCTTGTCAGACCCCTGACCTCCCTCCTGTGGAAGGACCATCTCGAATCGCCTGGCGACATTGGCAACTGTCTGAAAAAAATCTCACTCCCGGTCTCCTTGGCCATCTGCAACTTGATAGGCTGAGCAAGTCCCTCAATAAACCTCCTCACCCTCTCTCTCCCGATAGGAAGCAATAGCATAACATGACCGGCCAAATCTACAAAATGGGTCTCATACTGAGTGACAGACATACTACCCTACTGAAGACGCTCAAATTGCCTGCGATAATCCTCTCTCAGTGTGACAGGAAAGAACTTCTCAAGAAATATCTTAAAGAATTGGTCCCAAGTAAGAGCAGGTGACCCAGCTAGTCTAGTCGATACAAAATCCTTCCACGAACTTGTGTTTCAGGTGATGGGTTCCTCCAAGAGATGGTGGAAGGATTTTGTATCGACCAGACCAGCTGGGTCACCTGCTCTTACTTGGGACCAATTCTTTCAAATATTTCTTGAGAAGTTCCTTCCTGTCACACTGAGAGAGGATTATCACAGGCAGTTTGAGCGTCTTCAGCAGGGTAGCATATATGTCACTCAGTATGAGACCTATTTTGTAGATCTGGCCCATCATGTTATGCTTCTGCTTCCTACCCGGAGAGAGAGGGTGAGGAGGTTTATTGAGGGACTTGCTTAGCCTATCAAGTTGCAGATGGCCAAGGAGACCGAGAGAGATTTTTTTCAAACAGTTGCCAATGTCGCCAGGTGAATCGAGATGGTCCTTCCACAGGAGGGAGGTCAGGGGTCTGACAAGAGGCCTCGTCATTCCGGTGGGTTCAGTGGTGCCTCATCTGGAGGCAGGGGTACTTTTAGTAGAGGTCATCCTCCCAGGCCGTTTCATTCAGCACTCCAGGCATCCTATAGTGCTTCAGGTGGTCGTGGCCCTCATATGTCTTATTTCGACCAGCTAGCCTACAGTGCACCACCAGCTCCTATTAGTGCACCTCTCCTCCAAAGCTTTCAGGGTGGTTACTTGGGTCGACAAGGTCAGTTTCTGGGTCAGTAGTCACATCAGCCGAGGTCTATTATACTTGTGGTGATCCGAGGCACATTGCTAGATTTTGCTCTCGGGCATCGAGCAGCTCACAACATCAAGGTTCTCTTGCCATGGTCCCAGCACCGGGTGCTTCACCGCCCACTCAGCCAACTAGAGGTACGGGTCAGGCAGCTAGAGATGGAGGTCGGGCCATTAGAGGTGGAGGTCAGGCCTCTAGAGGTGGAGGCCAGCCAGCTAGGGCCCATCCTAGAGATATAATTCAGAGTGTTGGGGCCCATCCCCGATGCTATGCTTTTCCAGCCAGGCCGGAGGCTGAGTCATGTGATGCTGTTATCACAGATAATATTTCAATTTGCCAAAGAGATTCTTCAGCTCTATTTGACTCGGGTTCTACTTATTCCTACGTGTCATCCTATTTTGCTTCATATTTGGTTGTGCCTCGTGATTCTTTGAGTGCTCCTGTGTATGTGTCCATACTTGTGAGAGATGCTATTATTGTAGATCGTGTTAATCATTTGTGTGTGGTTACCAATGGGAGTCTTGAGACTAGTGTAGATCTTTTCCTTCTCGATATGGTAGATTTCGATGTTATCTTGGGTATGGATTGGCTGTCACCTTATCACACTATATTGGATTCTCACGCCAAGACGGTGACCTTGACGGGGTTCCCTCGATTAGAGTAGAGAGCAAGTTCGTATGATGTAAAATATATTCAAGTATCCTTAAAGTAAAATATATAAGTATCTCGCACAACTAATCTATACGTGAATTATGAAAGCAGGAAGCTAAACGTTCAAAACTTATTCTTTTCATATATTTCTTTACATAAGTTATCCTTTCCAACCTTTAACTTTAGGTGCTCTGAATATGATCTAAACAAGGTTAATGAGTCTGAAACCAAAAGGTTGCCTTTCGACTCAAGAGACAGAAATAGGTGGAAAAAGGTCTTGAGTACAATTCTATGTATAGCGCATGTTTTAAATGCGTTATACCTTAACTGTCAGTTACCCCGTTAAGGTATAGCACATGTGTTCTACTGATATTTGCTAACCCATAATAATTGTTAAGTATAGTGCATGTACTATATATTCTATATGTACAACACATGTATACATTGGATATACTTGGCAAATGCCATCTCCTTGCATTGAATAGTTGCTTACTTAAGGATGAACATCCGTTCTTCAAAAAATCATTCTGAAAAAATTATTATTCAGTGTCCTTTGTATCACTTAGTATTCATCAGTATATACCTTTTCTTTTTTAATTTTGCTACAATGTCTGATGAGCGAAAAAAGTAGGGTTGCATTATATTGGGGTGGTGAGGTTGTGGTGGAGAATAACTCGATACACTATAGTTGTTCTCTATAGAGTATTGTTAAGAATTGGAGTAACATTGGAGTACAACAGATTGGTATCTTTGATTTGTAAAAGAATGAGTGAGTAAACGTTCGGTTAATCTTAAGGTAATCGATAGATATTCGTATCCGCTTACTCCATAAGGGGTTGCTTGTTATGCCGAGTTTAACATCGAAGATGATGAAACCATGCAAGATCTTTTTGAGGAATCAGATGAACACGGGGATGTTCTTGTGTTAACAATGCTGAAAATATATGTCACCTCTGAAGACATCAACAATATTGATGTTCCGCAAAATATGGATAACACTCAACCATCTGGTGATGTTTTTGGAGTTATTTTATCCGAAAAGGTTCCGTATAAAAGAGTCTGGACAGATCTAAACTTATTTCCACGGGCTAATGAGGAGCGAGAACATAATTTCTCCCCAATGCAATGGCATAAAGGGTCGCCAAGTTTGCATAATTTACAGGCCGAGTGGTAAAATTCAATTTACCTTGTTGTAGTATAATTGTTCATTTTATGTATCATATTTGTACTAACTCTTATATATTTCATAGGGGTTAGCGGCCAAATATGACTTTTATAAGTTATTAACCAAAATATACCTAATTTTGGAGGTGTGGATCATGCTGGTCCATCCGCGAGTCCTCAACAACTCGATAATGTGCATCATGGGCTATCTACAAATTATGAATTGTACGTTAAAAGATAAATTTAATATATTATGTTTGGATGACTCTAAAATACTCATTATTTTATTGGTTGTACATTGAAAACGAGCAACATGACGGTCGTGTCCTAACTCAGTTGCGCGATGACGATATATTAAATCAGGATATGGCAGATGCATAAAGTGAGGAAGATGACGGCGATTATCACAACAACGATAACGAGTTTAGAGATAATACGCTCTTTCCTGATGAGAGCGACGATGAGGAACCACACTTCACAGATGAGAGTGAGAATGAGCAACTCGGTTTGATGAGGGAGCATGATGCCACAACTGAGCATGCTCCGTATATGCAGACTCCACCTACCGCTAAACCAGCAGTGTATGAGTCACGTGTGCCCTTTCATTCAAGGGAGATTTCCTACCTTAATCACTTGCCATGTATGTCGGATGTGGATGCTCTCACAAGGGATCTTGAAGATATTCGTACAAAAATGTGGGATGAAATTAGACCAATAGGATACTACTCATCCCTATCAAACGACATAATGTGGTGCTCACGATCAGTAATGGAGCCGTCGGGGTAAACTATGAAGTCCCCGGTGACAACACTCTGAATGTAGGCATATCATCACCAGCATCGTGTGCCTTACCAATGTCACCTGGCAAATCCTCACCAATATCTCCACGTGTGCCTCAGTGCTGCTGGCCACCCCGTTCGTGCCAACCACCCTGACCATGCGGGCCACCCCTTCCTCTCTAAACATGCCTGGTACGTCTACGACGTGTTGGGGGCACGCCTGGCCTATGATGGTAATCCTCAGACGGTACATACGCTGCATCGAAACCTAATCGTGCATGCGCTCGTGCAACTACCAATGTGGCATTAGCAAGCACAGAAACCTGATGCCCCAATGGTGCAATAATGCTGCTCCGTTGCCTACATGCTGCTGCATCGCCAAATCTATCTGGTGAAAATGGTGTAATCCAATATCCTGCATATTATGTAATATATTAATTAAAGAAGATAAAAAATTCTAAAATTATACGTAAGTATATCAAACAACATACCAGTGCTTCGTACCTCCCGGCGTATGGAATGTACCCACGACCCTCCCGATGATAGAGATTACCTATCAGAGTGTGAGTAATACAACGATACCAAGCCATGTACTCATGCTCACTATCAACACCGTCATGTGCAGGGTCTGGCAGAGTCCTGAACTGTCTCTGATCCCAGTCCTCTATCTGGGCCTCTAGCCAGGCCAAGTATGCCTGGTCAACTCTACTACGCTCATCCTACTTGAAATGTGTGGCATGCCAACTGGGATGAACAGGTTTATGCTGTCGCTGACCAAATTATCGCAGGACTCTACCGAACTGATGATGCTCGACTATAACGGTACATATAAATGGGACCTCAGATAGCCACACAACTTGACCTCATGAGCAATAGTCTGGAAAACTAGCAATGAACTTGTTGCTATATTGGCTCCATATGAACTATTTATTAAACACAATAATAGCAAGTAAACGCAAGACAAATTAAGCATTAATAAACGTACTTAGTCAAATATTTACCCGAGCAGCATCCAGTAGATCCAACATATCCCTGTAAAGAGGGAGATAATGTCGAGCCTTGACGTCGCGGGAACGGCCTCTCCTATCTACCAACCTCCTAGCACGTGGTAGAAGTGGCAAAGGTGGTGCATCTAGAGCTAGCGGTCGAGGAGGAGGTTGCATCTTCAAGAATCTCTCCCAAGCCCTAACCTAATATTTATTGTGGACGTAAAATTACGCATTTTATAGTATATCTATGATAATCATGAAAAGAATTGATATGCTACCCATTGACGCCCTGCACAACTGCCTATAAAGGTATGCTAGAATGACACCAGCCCTATTGTACATGGGTAAGTCATCTAAGCGCCCCAGATAAGGAAAGAAACGTAGGCTCACAAGGTTCCCCGAAGTGTTCAGGAAAAGAATTCCACCAAATATCATCAAAAGCCACAGCCTTGACTGCCGCTCAATAGCCTTTACTGGTATATCATCTGTGATCTGCTGGTGAAGCGCCTCTAGGTGTTGCCTAAGAGGTGACAGATGTAATCTACTAACGCCACTAATTGCAGTTTGCTCAGCCGCTGGAATTTAGTGAGCCTCTCCAACATCTCTAAATAGTCATTCCTCTTATACTTCCTAACCGCTGGTGGGTAGTGGACAGCGAGACCATTAACGAGAACACCAACAAATACCTCCACGTCCTGTAGCGTGATGGTAGCCTCGCCGGTAGGTAAATGAAATGCATGTGTCTCAGGCCTCCAACGCTCAATCAGAGTCGTGATTAAGGGCTAATCGAACTACAACCGAGCGACCTCAACAAACTCCCAAAAGTTATCAATGCATCTCGGTTGGAAGTTCTGGCTAAGAAACTCTCCATCCCAGATATGTGAAGGACTATGGCGCGCCTGGAGCGTATGTAGCTCACGAGAAACATGTCCATGATGAACAGTCGGGCGATCCATAATGATATCTGCAAATTGAATAATATTAAGTAAAATATTATTCACTTTACTCGTTTAACGTCTCAAAATATCTTGCTATATTTTATATTATTATTTAATTCATAAATTTTATATTACTAATTATTTTTATACAAAGTATTTATTTATATGTTAGTTTTTAGAATTTTACGACTCAAATTCGACAAGGTCTTATTTGTACTGACAACTTTTTCTCATTTTATTTGTCATTAAAAGAATACTAAATATTTAATTTGTTTAACTTATCGAGATAATTTTAAATATTTTTATTAATTATTTTATATATATATATATATTATTAATTATTTATTTCTTTCGTAATAATTTATATGTTAATTCGTTATCTTTTAAGGCAAAAATCTCGGCAAGGTATCTTTTATACTGACAACTAATTATTTTATTCATCAGCTAAAAAATATTAAATATTTAATTTATTTTACTTATCGTGTTTTAATTGATTCTTATCAAATAATACTTTTATTATACAATTGTTAATTAATTAGTATATGATCCGTAATTGATTACTATACGTTAATGACGGTGCATATTTGTTGTTCTACGCTAAATGACACTAAAGAACACTAAAGGAACATATTTACTATTCTACAATTGTAAAAATACTCAACAACTAACATAAAATATAATGTATTTATTGTTCTACGCTAAAGGACAACACTAAAGCACACTGATGGACACTGAAGGTACATATTTATTGTTTTACATTCATAATAATATTAACCAACTAACATAAAATATTCAACAACTTAAAACAATGGCATAATAAATATTTTCAAAAACATTTGCTACAAATAACATAAATTTGGCTAAAAAAATAGCACAACACACACACAAAATCATGGAATAGATTACTACGAACTATATATATATATATATATATATATATATATATATATATATATATATATATATGTTTTTGACCGGAGAAAATAAGCGACTTTTTTACAACCAAATCGAGCACAAATCACGTTCAAGTCCACGAGGCAGCCTTGAATCGTGTCTTTTATCAATTACATAATAACGACAAAAGATTTCGGGGATCGAAAGTGGGCTCCAATGTAGGTT